>NW_024068747.1:0-102129 GCF_009389715.1 Phoenix dactylifera
GGCATTAAACGCTAATTAATGCGTTACCTGGGAAATCGGATCGCCAGCTGCTGCTTGCGAGGAGTGTTAGTTGAGCGGCCGCGATACGCGGGTTCTTCGAGGAGGATACGGCCTGGGCGCGAGCGGAGATATGTGGACCTAGGGGTACATGACACCCGGATTGTCCTGCACAAAGAATGCGGTTTAAGGAGAATGACGCTTAGGAAATCGCGGGGAGATACGCCTCGGGAGCCGGAACGGCTCCGGTTTCAATGCGCCTGCATTTATTGGAGCCACCCGCATCGGAACGTCCAGGGGGCCGCAGTTTGGCTATAAATACAGGTGCAGGTACGATGGAGTTTGCCAAGCCGGAGCTGTTCAGGTTGCCATGGATCGCGGACCTCCTCCTTGGCATATGACTGAGAGACTCCTGTTGAAGGAAAGGGGAGGCGCTCCCCTTGCGACTTCAGCCAACTAGCCGTTTCATCTGGGATCAACAAGGAGGGTCTTCCCGGCGGAACTCCGCTCTAGGCGTTTCATCCGGGATCACATCTCCCCTCCTTGAAGTTCAGCCTCCCGATTGAGCTCTGCACCAGACGCTCAGTCCGGGACCGCGCCTCCATATGCTCTTCCCCCTCGAATTCCTTCTCTTTCCTACCACTGGGGAGGATGGGAATATCCTTTGGAGGCGGCGTTCCCCTGGGGGCAGCGGGAGCTTCTTCTGCGGCGGCTCCTCATCTTTTTGGTGAGGTGCTGGATGGCGCCTCCGGTTAGAAGCACCCACTTCCGGTGGGATTGCAGCTGCTTTGGGTTGAGGGTTTGGGATCCTCGGTCCTTAGCTCCACGGATTCTCCACCTCTTCTTTGCTTTCTTTACTCCCTAATTCCCCTCTGGGAATTCCTTGTAATCACACGAGCACGCCATTGTAACCAGAAATTATTGAAATAAAAAGTGTTGCACCTTTTCAAATTGTCTTTCTGGCCTTGTTGTTCTACTGGTAATACATCCGCAGGTTAGCGGAATTCCAGCCCCTTGGAATTTCTCGGCCATCTAGGGCTTCCAACTGGTAGGAGCCAGGTCGGTTTACCCAACGAACTTTATACGGGCCTTCCCAATTCGGCGCTAGCTTCCCACCTTCCGTAGGTTGAGATGCCTTAGCTCGCCTCAGCACCAGATCTCCAATTCTGAAAAGCTTCGGTCGGACTTTGGAGTTGTAATATCGGGCCACCCTCCGCTGATACATTGCCATCCGAACCTGCGCCATTTCCCTTGCTTCTTCCAAGAGATCCAGGTTCCCTCGGGGTTGCTCCGAGTTGGCCTCGGGTCGGTGTGCGGCTATCCGAGGTGAGGGAAGTCCGAGCTCTACGGGGACAACGGCTTCCGTGCCATAGGTTAGGCTGAAAGGCGTCTCCCCGGTAGGAGTCCGATGCGTGGTCCGATACGCCCAAAGGACATTCTCGAGCTCCTCGACCCAAGCTTGCCCCGTCCGTCCGATCCGCGCTTTGATACCTTGGAGGATTGTCCGATTTGTGACCTCGGCCTCGCCGTTGGTTTGGGGATGCGACACGGACGTGAACCGATGTTCGATCCCGAACTCCTCGCAGAAGTCTCGGAAATGCTTGTTATCAAACTGTCGACCGTTATCCGAGATGAGGACCCGAGGTACCCCAAATCGGACAATGATGTTCTTCTTTACGAACTTCCGGACTTGCGCCTCCGTGATGGTGGCCAGTGGCTCTGCCTCCACCCACTTGGTGAAGTAGTCGATGGCGACAATCAAAAATTTCCGCTGGGCCGAAGCGATGGGGAATGGTCCGAGGATATCCATTCCCCACTGTGCAAAGGGCCAGGGGGCGGTGATTGGCGCCAAGGGAACAGAGGGGACTCTCTGGATGTTGGCGTGGCGCTGGCAGGCGTCGCATTTCCGTACGTGATCCTTTGAGTCTTCCAATAAGGTCGGCCAATAGTAGCCTTGCCTCATGATCTTATGTGCCAGGGACCTAGCCCCCAGGTGCGATCCGTAGATGCCTTCGTGGACTTCGCTGAGGGTGTAAGCCGCTTCCGAAGGGCGGAGGCACCTTAAGAGGGGGGCGGTGAACGAGGTCCGATACAGCCTCCGTTCGTAGAGTACGTAGTGGGCGGACTTCATAACAAGTCGCCGAGCTTGATCTTCATCTTCGGGGAGGATCCCTTCGGCGAGGTAAGCTACAAGCGGGTCCATCCAAGATGGTTCCGGATCAATTGCCATTACCGCTTCAGCCTCGCCGATGCTCGGGGCATCTAGGGTCTCCAGGTATATCGCCCTTGACAAGTTGTGTGCCTCAGCGCCCACCAAGCGGGACAACCTGTCGGCCCTAGCATTTTCGCTCCTTGGGACCTGCTGAATGTCAATACTGCCGAGGTCGGGAATGAGTGCTTGCACCTTCCGGACGTAGCTCTGCATGGTCGAGCTCCGTGCCTCGAACTCCCCTCGAACCTGCCCGACCACCAGCTGGGAGTCGGTGAAGACCTTCAGACGCCGGATGCCGAGCTCCTTGGCGAGTTTGAGTCCCGTGACTAGGGCCTCGTACTCTGCCTCATTGTTGGTCACTGGAAATCCGAACCTCAAGGCATACTCGGCTATCACTCCATCGGGATTGGTAAGGACCAGCCCAGCCCCTCCACCTTCAGGGTTCGACGACCCGTCAATGTGGAGCGTCCAGATCGGGAGATCGAGGCTGGGTGTTTCCGGCGGCCTAGGTTCCGCCTCCTGCACAGTGCACTCAGCGAGAAAGTCCGCGAGCACCTGGGCCTTGATGGCGGGCCGGGGCTGGTAGCGGATGTCGAACTCACCAAGTTCTACTGCCCACTTCACCAGCCGTCCCGCATTCTCAGGATTGCTGAGGATCTGCCGCAGTGGTTGATCGGTCAAAAGGGTGACAGAATGAGCCTGGAAATAGGGGCGAAGCCTCCTGGTCGCAGTCAGCAGCGCGAAGGCGATCTTTTCAGCCTTCGTGTACCGCGTCTCGGCATCCCGGAGGACTCGGCTGGTGTAGTACACGGGCTTCTGAAGTTTTGCCTCTTCCCGAACCAGTACTGCGCTGACTGCGGTTGGGGAGACCGCCAAGTAAAGGTAGAGCATCTCCCCCTCTTGCGGCTTGGACAGCAGGGGAGGAGACGCCATGTACTCCTTGAGCTGGTCGAACGCCACTTGACATTCAGCCGTCCAGAGGAAGTCTTTCGGGCGCTTCAACACCTTGAAGAACGGTTGGCAGCGTTCGGCCGATTTTGCCACAAATCGTCCGAGCGCGGCGACCCTTCCAGCGAGCTCCTGAACCTCCTTCACTTTGGTCGGAGGGGACATATCTTGGATGGCCTTGATTTTGTCCGGGTTGGCCTCGATCCCCCGCTGGTTGACAATGAAGCCGAGGAACCTCCCGGCCGAAGCACCAAAGGCGCACTTCGCTGGGTTTAGCTTCATACGAAACTTCCGCAAGGTGGCGAAGGTCTCCTCCAGATCCGCAATGTGCTGATCCGCATGGCGGCTCTTTACCAGCATATCGTCCACGTACACCTCCATGTTCCGGCCGATCTGCTCCTTGAAGATTTTATTGACGAGGCGCTGGTAAGTAGCGCCAGCGTTCTTCAGACCGAAGGGCATTACCTTGTAACAGTACAGCCCCCTGTCTGTTATGAAGGCCGTTTTCTCCTCGTCCTGTGGAGCCATCATTATTTGGTTGTAGCCGGAGAAGGCGTCCATGAAAGACAGCAGCTGATATCCGGAAGTCGCGTCGACCAGTTGGTCTATTCGCGGAAGCGGAAAGCTATCCTTGGGGCACGCCTTGTTCAGGTCGGTGTAGTCGACGCACATCCTCCACTTCCCGCTCGCCTTCCGGACAAGTACGACGTTTGCCAGCCACTCGGGGTAGCTCACTTCCCTTATGAAACCTGCCTCCAAGAGTTTGTCTACCTCCTGGTCGACCACCCGGATCCGATCCGGGGCACAGTGTCTCTTCTTTTGCTTTACTGGTCGGTGGGTCGGGTCGACGTTGAGGGCGTGAGAAATGACCTCCGGGTCGATCCCAGGTACATCGGCCGCCGACCAGGCAAACACATCAGCATTGGCTCGGAGGAATTCCACTAACCGGAGCCGAGCTTCCAAGTCGAGGTTGGCACCGACCCGGACCGTGCGGTCCGGGCGGCCTTCTTCGAGGGGAACTTCGATTACGCCCTCGGCCGGCTCCCCGTGCCGCAAGGCCACTTCGTCTCTGGCGTCAAGGGACTCGACGCTTAGGGCCTCCATGGGCTTCTTCCCTTTGAGAGTTGCTAGGAAACACTGCCGTGCGGTTGGTTGGTCACCTCGGACCTCTCCAATCCCGGCCGCCGTGGGGAACCGCATGAGCAAATGGTAGGTAGAAACCACCGCGCGAAGGGCGTTCAGTCCGGGTCGTCCGAGGATAGCGTTGTAGGCCGAAGGGACACGGACGACCAAGAACCCGAGTCGCACCGTGGCTTCTGCGGGTGCAACGCCCGCAGTCATAGGCAGCTCAATGACACCTTCGGCCGAGATAGCGTCTCCAGTGAATCCTATGAGGGGGGTGGATGTTTTGTGCAACAATTGTCGGGACAAGCTCATCTTTTGGAAGGCCTCGTAATACAAAATATCAGCTGAGCTTCCACTATCCACAAGAACACGCCTTACATCATAGTTCGCCATAGTGAGAGAGATCACCATGGCGTCATCGTGGGGAGTCTGAACCCCCTTTACATCTTCATCACAAAAAGCGATTACATTTCCGACCCGCTGCCTCTTCGCGACGGCCACTCCTGATGCTTCCGCCGAGCCCCCTGCGTTCCTCACGGGCCGAGAGCAGCCCCCAGTGATGGTGTGGATCACTCCCGCAACGGGTCGATTCTGCTCCCGAGGCTCCTGAGGGGCCGGGTCGGCCGGACGCGGGTCTGCCGGGGGACGTCGGTCGTTTACATATCGACCGAGACGCCCTCGGCGAATGAGAGCCTCGATCTCGTCCCGAAGCTGGAAGCAGTCTTCGGTATCGTGGCCGTGGTCTCGGTGGTACTCACAGTATGCCCGAGAAGGCCTCCTCCCAGGGATCTTCTTCATCTGCCTCGGGACCGGGAGGTCCTCCCGCCCCTTGACCTCCATGAGGATCTGGGCCCGGGGGGCCAGGAGTGGGGTGTACCGGTTGAAGCGTCGGTGCGGAGAACGAGGGCGTGTGGCGCCGTGGTTCCTTGCTGGTGACGGGCTTCTGCGCCGGCGTTGAGGCGTCGGGCTCCTCCTCTGGGGTGCCTCTTTTCGCCTTTTCTTCCCGGGCTTTAGAGGGGCCTCGGCGGCCTCCTTGTTCCGGTTGGAGGCTGCCTCCTCGGCGTCTGCATACTGGTTTGCCCGAGATAACAGCTCCGGGAAGCTCCGCGGCAGGCGTTTGTCCAGGGAGAAGGTGAGTCTGCCCTTCCGGAAGCCACGCTTCAGGGCTGAGAGAGCCACTTCCTGGCTCAGGTTCCGGACCTCCAGTGTAGCCTTGTTGAAGCGGGTGAGATAATCCCGCAGGCTTTCTCCCTCGTTTTGCCGGACATCAAAGAGGGAGTCGGAGACCAGTCGCCGCCTGCTACTGACGGCGAAATGGCTGATGAAGAAGCGGGTGAACTGGTCGAAGGACTGGATGGAGTTAGCCTCCAGGCCGGCGAACCATGCCCTTGCCGGGCCACGGAGGGTCCGGGAAGGCCTTGCAGAGGAGCGGATCCGATGCTCCATGGAGGAGCATAAGAGTCCTGAAACTCTCCATGTGGTCCCGCGGGTCCGCCGCCCCGTCGTAGGGTTCGATCGCCGGCATTTTGAACCCCGGCGGGTTCGGGGTCCGCAGGATCCTCGAGGCAAGCGCCGGCTGGGAGGAGATCTCCAAGTCAGCGAAGGGATCTTTGGAGTGGCCCTTCAGGACCTGGAGCTGTCTGTGGAGATCGTCCACCCGCCGGTCCAGGGAGCGCGACCGGTGGGTGGGGGACAAGGAGCGGCGCGAGGGGGACCGACTGGAGTGCGGGCCCCTCGAGGACTGGGGTGTCTGAGAACGCGCCCGGGTCCGCCTCTCGTACCCCGCACAGCTCCGATGAGAAGGTCCTGGCAGAATGGACCGCACTCGAGAATCCTCCTCGCGCCGGCGCTCCTCTCCATGGGAGAGGAAGGAGCGCGGGTTGTGAGGAAGAGGCGAGTGCTCGGGGGCAGCGGCTCCTGAGCCCGTTGCGGCACCCGAGAGATCACACCCTGCAGATTCTGCACTGCCTCCGCGAGGGTGCGAACCTGCTGGGCTAGCTGGTCGAACTGAGCAGCTTCGACCGTCTGAATGGGAGAAGGGGCGGTGGAGTGCTGCTGAGAGTGCGTTGGGGACGCAGCAGCCTCCCGGCCGGAGGCGCGAGAGGCTCCGCGACCGGAAGCATTGGAAGCTCCACGACCACCTCGCCGTGCCATTACGATCGTTCTAAGATTCGGCCCTTCCTCTAGCGCCAACTGTTGCTGGTGGTCCAAACCGAGAACGATTGGCACTGCGGTGTGAACGGGGTTCCGTCTGAGTTGTCTTGGTTGGTGTTGGTTGCGCTCCACCTTCCGCCAAGAAACCTGCAAACAAGCCTTGCACCACCACTAGGGTGGTGATGGCCCTCCGACGGTCAAGTCAGAGGAGATTGGAGGAAGAGGAGAGGTGATAATCGCAAGTAAGAGAGTGCTCTGGGAGATATTGCTCACCCCCCCCTTTCTCCCCCCAGCCGCATATATACCTGGCTGGGGGGTCTCTCAGGGGGGTTCGTTATCGTGGGGCACGATGGTGTGGCCACTGACATGGCCGTTACAGGGCGTCGTGGAGCAGCACCGGGTACGGCCACGTCAGGGCATAGTGGGGCTCCGCTTTGTACGGCTGATGCAGGAGATCGTGGAGCAGCATCGGATACAGCCGTTGCAGGGAGTAGTGGAGCAGGAGGCCGCGGCGTGCCTCTGGGGAATAGCCTGTCGTTATCAAGAGATCTCCGACTCGGGGTCGTAGCGCTGGATCAAGGGGCAGGCGACTCGGGGTCGGGCTGCGGAGCCGAGGATATCCGACTCGGGGTCGGATTGCTGGATCAAAAGGCAGCCGACTCGGGGTCGGGCTGCGGAGCCGAGGACGTCCGACTCGGGGTCGGAGCGCTGGATCAAAGGGCAGCCGACTCGGGGTCGGGCTGCGGAGCCGAGGATATCCGACTCGGGGTCGGATTGCTGGATCAAAGGGCAGCCGACTCGGGGTCGGGCTGCGGAGCCGAGGATGTCCGACTCGGGGTCGGATTGTTGGATCAAAGGGGAGCCGTAGTCTTCCTGGGCGCGCGTGCCGGTCACGTGGGGCATGGCGGCTTAGTTCCCCCGTAACAGTAATAATAATAAAAAAGAGAGTTTTTGAAATTCTTTGCTAGTATGCATTTGGAATTTGATTTTCACTTCATAGATCAATCGATCTTAAAAAAAAAAGAAATTAATAATAACAATAATAATAAATGATTTATTTTAAGATTGAAATTTGTGGGTATCTTCACTGAAAACCTTCACGAGACTATAACTCGTCCACTAGGGTAACCTAGGGATTTAAAGCCTTGTTGCATATGGTAAATGCAATCGCGATGCCTGCGAAAGTGAGTTAGAGTTTTTCTTTTCTAATTTTATTTTGCTTAAGGACTAGCAAAACATAGGTTTGGGGGTGTGATAAGTGCTTAATAATTTATAATTTAGTTATCTTTTCATAGCACTTATCAATGTTCTTAAACTGATAAATACATATTTTACTATGAAATTGAATAATTATTGAAATAAATTTAAAATATGGTAAGAAGTAAATAAATAATTATTTTCTTAAACGAGACTCTAAACTTGTCTCTCTCTTGGTTTCGATCTTTCATGAAAACTACATAAAAACATATAAGGAGGAGATTGTGTTGATCCGATTTGGTAACCTGATAGAGTTGTAATCAAGCTAAGGTTATAATTAAATGAGTTTTGGTCCTGATTAGATTGAAAGTTATAATTAATTATTTTTGTATGGAGAAAATGTTTGATTAACCCTTTTTATTAAGACACGGTCTTCTTTTTAGTCTTGTTTATTTTATCTGGTCGAGTTCGGTCTGAAGCAGTTTAGCAAGAATTAAATTTAAATAACATTGGGCTCGAGAACAAGTTCAAGCAAATCAATGATCATGACCCATCTCAAATCCAAAGCCAATTCCCAACCAATTTCTTACCTGCCATTGTATAAAATTCATAATTTTAAAACTAAAAAAAATAATAATAAAATATCCACAGTAATTTCAGGAAAAATTACTGGAATCACTGTTCATATGAACAGTGTTCCGTGAAAACACTGTTCAAATGAATAGTGTTACAAAAAAATAAAATCCTTTCACTGTTTATCTTTTTCCTCCCTGTAAGCATCACGGCCGTCCACGGCGTCCTCCCGACGATCCCGCGACCAGATCCTCCGGCCCTTCTTCCGCCCGTGATGCATCCGGAGCCAATCCCATCTTCCTGCGATCCAGCCTCCACCGAGAGCTCGTGATCCATTTCTTCCACCGTTAATAGTCAACTTTAAAGACCACGCAATAGCACGTATCTGGTAGAATAGTGATTACGGATATCGATCCATAAGGATTGGGGTACAGTTGTTTTCTTAAAAAAAATATTTAAAAAAAAGATTGTGAAGAAAATTAAACTAAGAAATTTAATAAAAAAATGCAATTAAAATGATATCAGTTTAGGGGAACCTAGGGCAAGGAATTCACCACTAACATCGAAACAAGAGTTATTTGTAATTTATTTCGTTCTTGGATTATTATGCAAATTAGCCACAAGCCTAATAAGCATTCAAATAAAATCTCACAAAAGTAATTTAGGAACATCCATCTTCGGTTGGCATGAAATGTCTATCATAAACTAATGTGGGAGGACACTGCATCTTTCCTAAGCATGGGTGATCTTTATACTTACTCAGTGATCATGAAAAATAATTGTACGAACATCATATTTAAAGTCACAGAGATTAAATATGAGATGAAAGAAAAATATTTATTTAAGAGTAAGAGGATTCATACAAGTCCAAGAATATAAAATTAAATACATAAAATCCGTGTTCCTTTGTTAGGGTTGTATCTAGCCCTGGAGTCGTGGGCGACAGCAACAGTGGCACAGCAGCGGCACAGCAGCGGGCTCCCATTTCTTCCTTTTCTTCCTTCGGCGACTCCCCTCTTATCATTTCATTTCTTTTTTTCATGGGAAGTAATTCCCAGAATACCCAAACTATTATCTCTCCCTTGGTTCTTTGGTGGGAACTCAACCTCCGATGAAGAGATGGAATCAGCCCCCGATGGGGAAGAAGGAATGAATGCCTCTAGCCTTCATGTATCGACTCCCTTTTATAGCCTGCCCACTTCTCTTTCCTCCCCTGTTATGAATCAAAGATAGGATGTAGAAGATTCGGAGATGCTCACGGCTGAGAGAAGATGATCCGGAAGCAGGGAAGATGAAGATGGATCACAATGGGATGAAGGCTGGATTCTGCTGTGATGTGGGACAAAGATAGATCACGAACGGAGGATCATGTGGGACGCTGGATTCATGCAGATGGAAGGAAGAAAATGGATTGAAGGAGCTGGGATTTGATTTTATCCGTGGATCATGCAGCTCCATTCCGAAATAGGGGATGAAGATGCAAGCTGGGAAGATATGCGGAGGAGAAGATATGGCTTTATTCATGGACGTGGAAGGAATCCGAAGGAGGTTGGATCATGGCTGAATGCTTTGGATCCATCGCGGATAGAGAGCATGGGATGCTGGGATCGAATGGATCCTGAGTTCGGTGGGCGATGAAGACGGGATGCTAGGAGATATGCGTAATAGGGGAGCTAGAACGGATGTGGAGGGAACGCGGAGAGGAGGCTGCTGGGAGGAATCCATTGATGAGGGGAGTTTGGATTCGGATGATGGCTGGGAAGCTTGGGAATCTAGTTGGGATAAAGATTGGTCAGTTTGGGAGGAAGGAATTTGAGTTTATCTTGTGGACGAATCAACGTGGAGGAGGTCGCGGAGAAACAGGGGATTCAGATGGCAGCTGGGATATGTGATCCGGAGGGAGGATATGGCTCACGGGATGAAGATGAATTGGAGAAGATGGGGTGCTGTTTTGAGAGGATAACTCTGTTCTACCCGTGGATGATGGAGTTAATCCGGAGTAGAGAATCGTGGGGGGTGATTTCAGACTTTGGGAGGAACAAAGCCAATCCGGAATAATTATGAGGTTGAGGTGTGAAGATTTGCTTGGCATGCATCACGGGGGAAGCTGGGAGATGTCCGGAAAAGGAAGGAAAGGATGCAATCCATGATAGAGTTAATACGAACGAGATAGAAGGAAGAAATTCGGGAATGGCATTGGCTGCAGATGTGGAGCATAATCCGGACTCGTCTGGGTGCGGGAGACTTGGGAATCCAGCTGGGATCAATCCGGAAGAAGAGGGAATGAATTCATGAGCTGAGATGCAGGGGATACCGTAAGTTGGTTTGAGTCCGCAAGGGGGTGGCTGCATTCGGCTGAGAAGGAGACCTGATGAACTCGAGGCTGGGTACGATGTGGATGAAGCTCACGTGTGTGAGGGATAATGTGAATGGCTGGGAGATGAAGTTTAGATAACGGAAATCACTCAAGGTTAGCTGGGAGTTTTCACGGGGGAAGAAGCTTCTGTTCTTTGGACATGGGAGCTGGGAAGGACGTGGATTTTATTCCATGCATTGAGAAAGATGGTTGGGTCCACTCGGATGTGTTGGGAGATGGCGATGTTTTGAAGCTAAAATAGGGGAGGTTTGAATAGTGGGGGAAATAGTCTTGATGGGTGAACACGTGAAGAGAAGAAAAACTTGAATGACTGATTGCACATAAAGGCTGATCCATGATACAGGTTCAAATAAAATGTTAGAATATGAATGAAAAGTTGAATTGGATGTGACGAAAATAGTAGAATTGGGATGAACGGCCGAAGAGGGAATCTGAGAGGATTTAATTCGCAAAGTACATGCAATTTGGGTTCAGGGATCATCTCAAATGAGTTTGACTCAAATATGAGTTCGACTTGATCTGCATACATTAGACTCAATCAGTAAATAAATAAAACTCAAATTACCTTTAATAATTTATTAAAATGCAATGATGAAGGTAACACATTTTCTTATGTTTAAATATAAAATATGTGCATTAAAATAATGATAAGTGCTATGAATAATATATTAATTTATGCATTATTTAGCACTTATCAACCGTGTCCATGCCACGTTCTTCCTCCGATCAGCCCGTTCCAGCCACGAGACCCACGAAATCCTCCACGCGTGCAGCCAGCAACCGAGTAGAAGACCAATCTCCTCCGTGATCCACGCAGTGCACCAGCGCCATCAGCTCGTTCCAGCCGCATCAACCGCGTTCCCACCGCATCCAACTCCTCCGTCTTCATCCGGATCCACTCCCAGCAGCCGAAATCCAGCTCCTCCGCCATCAGCCTGTTCCAGCCGCATCCACCGACGATCTCACCGTCTGCATCTCCTCCGGATCAAGATCCCCAAATCCCGGATGACCCTGCCTCTGTCTCTTCTCCCTTCCGCATTCACTAGCCTCTGCAATCAAGCCCGAGATCATTCCCAGCATCACGCCCTTCTCCAGCGATCTCGCGTGCAACAGGAATCATGCCTCCGTGAGATCATTCCCAGCATCACGCCCTCCTCCTCGCTGGGGATCCATCGCTGGGTCTTCGGCGATCTATAAAAGAAAGACGAGAAAAGGGAGAAAGAGGGGGGAGCTGAGAGAAGTCCAAAAGAGAGGAGAGGGGGGGAGAGCACGGTTCCAAAGAGAACAGAGCATGCTCTGTTTCGGTGAAGAGAAAGAAGAATAAAAAAACAAAAAAAAAGAGAGAGGGGAGAGACGCTGGGATGCCAAACATGGGAAGAGTTTTTTTTATGAAGATGGGAGGACGTCCGGCCACCATGCGCAGCTAAACCTCTAATCTAGGGCTGAATGAAGCCCAAGCAATGTATCAGGGCATTGTAGTTCTTACTCTTTTAATCTTTTTGGAGTTTGTTTAAATTCTCATTCTCAATAAAAAACTTCTTTTATGATGTTTAAACCTTAAGCATGCCATTTACTATTCATGTTTGCTAAAGTAGTCTAAGATGATCCATGCCTAGGAAGATGATGTGTGCTGCACCCTTAGATGAGCATACTTAGGTAGACACTCCATGCTATACCGAAGATGGATCTTCCTAAAACTCTTTATGTTTTTATTTTAAAAAAGCTTGTAGCCAATTTGCATGCCTCTCCAAAAGATAAAAAAATTAAGAACACAGTCCCTGATGCAATGCTATGTGGTGGATTCCAAACCCTAGGTTCATTTACTCTGATAAATTCTAATTCGTACTCATAGATTAATTTAGTTAAATCAAGTTAGCAAATTCTTCTTCTTGATTTATTTTTTTAAAAAAAATAACTTGTCTCCAATCCCTGTGGACCGACATCCGTAATCACTATCCTACAGGATACGTGCTATTGCGTCGTTTACTCTTGAAATTGAAAGAACCGATCACCAGCACCAAAGTGGTCCTGACAAAATCCACTTTCAGCCATATCATTGCTTTCCTTCAGGCGGAAGGAATCCCTTCGATCGAGGAAAGATGCTTTCTTGGCAACAAAGGAATCACTTTCGGTAGAAAGTAACACCGACCAATGTCACGTCACTCTGACAGATGGCATCTCCACCAGCAGAGGACAAGAAAAGGATGCACGAAGGAATCTACTTTCGGCGGACCAAGGATACTGTGCAATAAAGCACCTTTTACAAAAGCAGAACTGTTTCACTGCTTGTTATAGCTTTGAGTCCTTTTGGTCTTTCTTTTTCTTTTCTTTATGTCGTGTCATTCTTTATTCATTTGTCTGTCGTCCATGTGAGGAGACAGTATGACCCCGGACTCCAAAATGAATTGGAATCCATTGTAACCCGCGATCTATATAAGGCTATCGACTACTCGCATTGGGTAGGAGGAACCTTACTTAGCCCCATGAAGTAATAAGAAAATCTCTTTGCTTCACATCTCTGAGTTTGGGTTCTTGATCTCTTCCTTCCTTCTTCCCCCGCTTCTGCATCCGAGGGTCTCACCCCCTCAAGCTGGTATCAGAGCCAAGTAACGTTCTTGGTTAGGAAGGAGGCTACAGTATCCCGGTAGGCCGGAGGAATAGGGCTTAGCCTAATGAAAGGCTAAGAAGGCGTCTGGCTTGGCAGTG
Source organism: Phoenix dactylifera (assembly GCF_009389715.1). NCBI lineage: Eukaryota > Viridiplantae > Streptophyta > Magnoliopsida > Arecales > Arecaceae > Phoenix > Phoenix dactylifera. The sequence continues at coordinate 13,290 of NW_024068747.1, forward strand.
CTAAGGCACTCGAAGGTATGATGGTTCTTCACCTTAACTTTGATACCTGTGTTAGGTTCCAATCCATTAGGGTGATTATCCTCTGTTGGAGCTCTTCACAAAGTAATCTTCAGAGCCTATTCTATGGGCATATGAAGATGAGTTGAGAATAGTTTTTATTCTGCTACATAAAGCATGAACTGGTAGTCTGTTTATCTATGTTAATCTATATACCATATTAGCCTGAGATCTTTGAGGGTGACTACTGGCACATGAACTGACAGTCTCTTTGTACCCATATTAATTTATATACCCTATAAACTGAAGTTGTGAGGATAGTATTTGGTGCTTATCTCTAGGGGATAATGTGCTTGGATGGGTTGAGGCCGAGGGCGGGAGGCTGTGACCCGGTGGTAAGTCTCGTTAAGCCGAAGGACTGGCGTTAGGGCAGCATGTGGGGTAGTTCTGGCTAAGTGCCCGTAGTTTGCCTCCCCTGTATGGCACATCGCCTTAGATTGATGAGGGAAAGAGACCAGACATACTGTTCAACCAATGGATGGGTGTGTGATATATACTTTAACATGGGACGATGTTTCTGCCATATCATTCATATGTGGTAGTGTGCCAGACTAGTTGTCGTGCGGATCAAAGGATATGTGATATATATGTTAACATTTATTGAATAGTTTACCATATCATTCATATGTTGTAGTGCTTTTATGTTTCAGAATTATAGACTGTTATTCAACCATTGTTCTTCATTGATGGATGAAGTTAAGGGTAAAGAACATTATAACTTCAATGTGCATTTAACTTAGCATTGGCCAACATGCTAGACAAAGCCTGCACCCATGGAGAGATGCTCCAGTTGCCCTGGTTCCAGCCACATGGAAATATTATCCATGTTAGTGGAGAATACCTCCATTCGTTTTGATTTTGACCATAATAATAAAATTATGGAAGAATTAATTTTTTATTTTAAATCTATAAATATAATAGATCTTAAATTATGTCTTCAATCAGGAAGCATAATAAGAAATATTCTTAATAAAGAATTTTACTCAGAAGATAATAAAATCTTTAGAAAATGGTATTTAAATCATTTTACCATAACTGAGTTAGAAAAATATAAAACTCAGTATTATCAAGACCTAGAAACCACAGGAGAGACTTAGAATACTTTGTCCCATGGTTTTATAAGTTCTATAATAAACAATTAGAACTTAAGAGTCTTGAATATCTTCTAATAAGAGAAGATGTCTTACAAAATTCTAGGACTAACCTTGATAAATTATCAAGGGTAGATAATCTGTCTGATAGGGATGACAGTGAACTAAAGTGTTTAGAATATAACAATCTAATAGAGTTCACTAGTTTACCTATGGCAGATAGTGATCCTTTCCAAATTAAGGAAAAGAAAATAGACCAACAAATAGTTGTGTCAGACCAAGTAGATCTTCCAGACTTAATAAGTTTTGAAGAAGATCACCTAGATAATAAGTCTGGGGAACTTTCAGATCTAATGGATCTGTTAGACTTAGTTGATTGGGAAGATAGTAAACTATAACTTAGTGAAAGTTTAATAGAGTTTACTAATCTACCTATGTCAGGTAAGGATACCTTTCAAAATAGTGAAAGGATAATAGGTCAAGAAATTATTGAACCTATAACAGATAATAGATCTGAGGTGGATCAAATAATTGTTGAACACCTAGAATCAGAACACGAAAATATTGTGTCTGAAACTGAGTTAGTTAAAATTAGTAACTCAGAAGAAATTAAGACTTCATATAGGTCTTATTTAAGGTTTAAGAATGAACTTAAACCTAGACAGATAGGAGTAAATCAACTCCTCGAACTTATCTTGAATCCTAAGAAGGGTTCAAACTTGGATAGACAGTTTTTCCTGTCAGTCCATTATTGGAAATTCAAGATAAGGGAAAAACAGTTAATAAAACTGAAAAAAGAATATTCTTCCAAATAGGAAGAAGGAAAGAAAGAAAGAGATGTAGATAATAGCTCTACATCATATGTATCACCTAAAGAAATGAATGTCGTTTCTTTAATAGGTATTTTGGTTAATAACCTACTAATCTCAATAATTAAATTGAGAAACCAAGTCTTGTTGGATATAATATGTTAGCCAACGGACATAGAGCTTCAGTCTCAATAAATGAATTGAGGCGTGAAATCAAGCAACTAAAGGCAGAAATAAATCTGCTAGAAGCTCAGAAAAACATAGTGCCTGAAATTAAAAGGCAAAAGGGAGAATTAATATTCTCTTATCTCCCAAAACCCTATAATAGGGTATTAATCCAAGCTAGGAATCAGTTAGTTTGTAGAGAAGAATACCTAAGTTTTCTTGAACAAGAAGCTAAAATATTTAGTGTTGCTGGTGGTCCAAACCGAGAACGATTGGCACTGCGGTGTGAACGGGGTTCCGTCTGAGTTGTCTTGGTTGGTGTTGGTTGCGCTCCACCTTCCGCCAAGAAACCTGCAAACAAGCCTTGCACCACCACCAGGGTGGTGATGGCCCTCCGACGGTCAAGTCAGAGGAGATTGGAGGAGGAGGAGAGGTGATAATCGCAAGTAAGAGAGTGCTCTGGGAGATATTGCTCACCCCCCCTTTCTCTCCCCAGCCGCATATATACCTGGCTGGGGGGTCTCTCAGGGGGGTTCGTTATCGTGGGGCACGATGGTGTGGCCACTGACATGGCCGTTACAGGGCGTCGTGGAGCAGCACCGGGTACGGCCACGTCAGGGCATAGCGGGGCTCCGCTTTGTACGGCTGATGCAGGAGATCGTGGAGCAGCATCGGATACAGCCGTTGCAGGGAGTAGTGGAGCAGGAGGCCGCGGCGTGCCTCTGGGGAATAGCCTGTCGTTATCAAGAGATCTCCGACTCGGGGTCGGAGCGCTGGATCAAGGGGCAGCCGACTCGGGGTCGGGCTGCGGAGCCGAGGATATCCGACTCGGGGTCGGATTGCTGGATCAAAGGGCAGCCGACTCGGGGTCGGGCTGCGGAGCCGAGGATGTCCGACTCGGGGTCGGAGCGCTGGATCAAAGGGCAGCCGACTCGGGGTCGGGCTGCGGAGCCGAGGATGTCCGACTCGGGGTCGGAGCGCTGGATCAAAGGGCAGCCGTAGTCTTCCTGGGCGCGCGTGCCGGTCACGTGGGGCATGGCGGCTTAGTTCCCCCGTAACAGTAGCCCCCCACTTCCGAGCCTGGAACCAGAAGGGGAACAGGTGAAGGGAGTGATGTTTCGGGATTGCCGCCGTTCCTCGGAGAGGCGCGCGCGCTTCGAGCTCCCCGCCCTTTTTATGGCGTATGGCGGTTATTGCTGACCTGGCAATCTGAGGATTTCGGCGGACATCCTTCCTTAATGGTGTCGATTCGCCTTTGGGGCGCGAGCGACCCTTCGGCAGCCAGGCGTCCTCTGGCGTCATCGAGGCGTCACTTGCCTTTCCGCCTATTTAATCGGGGGCCTTTCCCCGTCCGTCTTCTCCTTTACAGATATTTTCAAGTTTCCCCTTTGCGCAGCTGTTGCTGCCGTCGGACTGTTCACTTGTTTCTCCTTTGGCGCTCTCGGAGCCGTTCTTACCTCTTTTCCGGTGAGTTTTCCCCATTCTTCTACTTAGGGCTCTCCATACTTTTCCCTCTTATACTAGTGTACTCCAGTCGCTCCGGTCTTTCCCCCCTTCCTGTCCCCGTCCTGACCGTAGGTTTATTGGCCATTAGGAATGGGCGAAGTGAGAGCAGACCAAATTAAGTCGGAGCTGGTCGCCACAGACTTAGACAGACTCGTGGCTCGGTACCACCTTCCCGAGGCCTGCAACGCCACGCTCCCGGGGCCTGAGGAGAGGATGTCCCATCCTCCTCCAGGGAAGATCGCCATCAATGAGGGCATTCTCCAGGCCGGGTTCCGCTTTCCCCCTTCGGACTTGGTCATGCAGGTGCTACGGGGTTTAAGAGTGGCACCGACGCAACTGGTGCCGAACTCGTGGCGGGCCCTGACGGTCTTCCAGGTTCTCTGCCGTATGCACGAGATCCCCGCCACCCTGAATGTTTTTTGGGAGTTCTACAGCCTGAGCGGCCACCCCCAGGACAAAGGGTGGTGGTGCTTCGCAGCGCGGCGAGGATGCGGCCTTGTCAAGGAGGCTCCTACCTCCATTCACAAATGGAAGGAGCGCTTCTTTTTTGTTGATGCAGATCCCTCTTGGGAAATCAGGGCGACCTGGGAGACCCCGATGAAGTCTCCGATCGGCCTATCGAGACTGTCAAGGGAGGAGTCCGATGGCTTGGCCGCCTTGAAGGGGTTGGTTGCCGAGGGCCAGCTCCCCCCGGTGGCCCGCCTTATTTCCGAGGATACTTTGGTGAATGTCGGTCTGAGCTCGGTCCCCACCGACCGTGAGTCCGCCACCGATTCTTTCTTGACTTTTTCCCTTCTTTCGTCCCGTTCTTTCCTTTGGTTTCTCCGTCTCCGACTATCCCGTTCTTTTTGCAGAGATCGACGACGTCATGCGGTCGGTGAAGACAAAGGCTGTTGGTAGGGCGTCCCTGCTGGAAGCAGCCCAGAGGAGGAAACGAGCTCTTCCGAGCGGGGCCCCACCGGCGAAGAAGTCTCGTAAGGAGGTGCCTCCGACGCCGACCGACGAGTCCGGGCCCACCGATCAGGGAGACGTCGTGGGCACGGACCGGCAGCTGACGCTGTATCAGCCCTCCGATGGCAAGATCGCCGCTACTCCGGAGGTATCATCCGAGCCTGCCCGAGACGGACGGGTCGGATGTGATCGGTCCCCGACCCGGCCTTCGACTCGGTCGGCTCCTGATGACTCGAGGAGGGACGCGCCGAGGCCCCGACCGAGCGGGACCCTATCAATTCCTGGGGTGACCCCCGCCCCGAGCGCGATCGGCCGGACTCTTCCCCAGGCGATGGATAGGGGTAAGGCTGCAGAACCACCGTCCGGCTCTGGGGAGAAATCGGGGTCTGCCTTCACTACCGATGGCGCCCGAAATCTCATCGAAACAGTGCTGCTGGAGAAGGACCGTCGGCGGGTCCGGGAGTTGGAGGTCTCTGACGTTGGGGCTGCCAGCTGTGTCTGTCTCATGTCGGTGAGTGTTCTTCTGGCCGCTTTTCACCATTTATTGGCTCTGTTGTTCTCCGCCTGACTCCCTTATTTTTCCTATTTCTTAGCTCGCCCAGTACATGATCCGTCTGGAGGAGTGCTACAAGGAACAGGCGGGGCTTCTGGCGAAGGCCGAGGACCGGCTGAAAGCAGTGGAAAAGGGAGGCCAGGCTGTGGCAGGCAGGACGACCGGGGACTTCGAGGCGAGGCTCCGGGAGGCCGAAGAGCGGGCACTCGGCTTTGCTGCCCTCGAGAAGCAACTGTTGGAGGCTCAGGAGCAGCTCAAGGTTGCCTCGGGTCTCGAGGGCGAGGTCAAGAAGGCGGATGAGCGGGCCGAGAAGCAGTCCCGGAAGGCTGCCGACTACCGGGAGAGGTGGGAGAAGGCCCAGCGGTCAGCCGACAACGCCCGCAACCGAATCCGGTCTCTTGAAGCTAAGCTGGGCGAATTGGAGTCGGCCTTGGAGAAGTCCCGTGCGAGCGATCAGGAGCTTCATTCGCGCCTGACGGAGGCTGAGGCTGCTCGCATTGCTGCCGAAGCGAAGCACAAGGAGGCTCGGGCTGAGCTGCTGAGGGTCTCCACCGAGGCGGAAGTCCGGATTGTGGCGAAGGTCTTGGAGGCGAAAGCCCAGATTATGGAGCGGGCAGAGGTGGCGCTGGCCGAGAGGAGTGCGGAAATCGGGCGTCAGGCGGTAGAGGCTTATCGCCAGTCCGCCGAGTTCGCTCATGATATGTCGGAGGCAGTACAGACCTATCGTCAGTCCGACGAGTTTGTCCGTGACGCGTCGGACGCGGGGGCCGAAGCCTTTGTCTTAGGCTTCGAGGAGGGCCTGGCAAGGGTGTCGGCTAAGTACCCCGAAGTTGACCTGAGCGAGATCTCCCTTCTCGACTCCTCTCCGGCGCCATTGCCTGCTGGTTCTCCTGCTGCTTCCCTACCTCCTGCGGACGAGCCCGACGTTCCCGACCCGGGAGTTCCTCCAAGCTGACCTCTTGTACCTTTCGTTGTCTTCTTTTTTTTTGTATGCTGGCGTTTTGCCAAATTGTATGGGCCTCGGCCCTGAAACAATGAAAATTAATGCAAGTTGAATGTTTCTTCATCTCGCCTTCGTCCTTCTTTTTCTTTTAACTCTCGGTAGCGTCTTGCTGACTCCTGGCTCCCGAAATTCTTCCGGCGCTAGGCCAGGCATCCGAGGGTTAGGCCTCAGGAAACTCTTCCGGCGCTAAGCCAGGCATCCGAGGGTTGGGCCTCAGGAAATTCTTCCGGCGCTAAGCCAGGCATCCGAGGGTTAGGCCTCGGGAAATTCTTCCGGCGCTAAGCCAGGCATCCGAGGGTTAGGCCTCAGGAAACTCTTCCGGCGCTAAGCCAGGCATCCGAGGGTTAGGCCCCAGGAAATTCTTCCGGTGCTAAGCCAGGCATCCGAGGGTTAGGCCTCAGGAAATTCTTCCGGCGCTAAGCCAGGCATCCGAGGGTTAGGCCTCAGGAAACTCTTCCGGCGCTAAGCCAGGCATCCGAGGGTTGGGCCTCAGGAAATTCTTCCGGCGCTAAGCCAGGCATCCGAGGGTTAGGCCTCGGGAAATTCTTCCGGTGCTAAGCCAGGCATCCGAGGGTTAGGCCTCAGGAAATTCCACTCGTTGGTCGACCAAGGCTGGCGCATGCCGAGGCAACTGGTCGGGGCTTCAGGCTAGTCTGCTCCCGGGATGGTCATCGGGTTAGCCTGGCATCCGAGGGCCGAGCCTCGGGACCTTCCACTCGTTGGTCGGCCAAGGCTGGCGCAAGCCGAGGCGACCGGTCGGGGCTTCCGGCTAGTCTGCTCCCGGGATGATCATCGGGCTAGCCAGGCATCCGAGGGCCGTCAAGCCTCAGGAAATTCCGCTCGTTGGTCGGCCAAGGCTGGCGCAAGCCGAGGCGACCGGTCGGGGCTTCAGGCTAGTCTGCTCCCGGGATGATCGTCGGGTTAGCCTGGCATCCGAGGGTTGTCAAGCCTCAAAAAATTCCACTCGTTGGTCGGCCAAGGCTGGCGCAAACCGAGGCGACCGGTCGGGGCTTCAGGCTAGTCTGCTCCCGGGACGATCATCGGGTTAGCCTGGCATCCGAGGGCCGAGCCTCGGGACATTCCGCTCGTTGGTCGGCCAAGGCTGGCGCAAGCCGAGGCGACCGGTCGGGGCTTCAGGCTAGTCTGCTCCCGGGATGATCATCGGGTTAGCCTGGCATCCGAGGGCCGAGCCTCGGGACATTCCGCTCGTTGGTCGGCCAAGGCTGGCGCGAGCCGAGGCGACCGGTCGGGGCTTCAGGCTAGTCTGCTCCCGGGATGATCGTCGGGTTAGCCTGGCATCCGAGGGCCGAGCCTCGGGACCTTCCACTCGTTGGTCGGCCAAGGCGGGCGCAAGCCGAGGCGACCGGTCGGGGCTTCCGGCTAGTCTGCTCCCGGGATGATCATCGGGCTAGCCAGGCATCCGAGGGCCGTCAAGCCTCAGGAAATTCCGCTCGTTGGTCGGCCAAGGCTGGCGCAAGCCGAGGCGACCGGTCGGGGCTTCAGGCTAGTCTGCTCCCGGGATGATCGTCGGGTTAGCCTGGCATCCGAGGGTTGTCAAGCCTCAGGAAATTCCACTCGTTGGTCGGCCAAGGCTGGCGCAAGCCGAGGCGACCGGTCGGGGCTTCAGGCTAGTCTGCTCCCGGGATGATCATCGGGTTAGCCTGGCATCCGAGGGCCGAGCCTCGGGACATTCCGCTCGTTGGTCGGCCAAGGCTGGCGCAAGCCGAGGCGACCGGTCGGGGCTTCAGGCTAGTCTGCTCCCGGGATGATCATCGGGTTAGCCTGGCATCCGAGGGTTGTCAAGCCTCAGGAAATTCCACTCGTTGGTCGGCCAAGGCTGGCGCGAGCCGAGGCGACCGGTCGGGGCTTCAGGCTAGTCTGCTCCCGGGATGATCGTCGGGTTAGCCTGGCATCCGAGGGCCGAGCCTCGGGACATTCCGCTCGTTGGTCGTGCGCTTGTCGCTCGCTGCCCGACGGGGTTTCTCCGTGGCCAGCCGCGATCATGTTTCTCCTTTTCTCTAAGCGTTGCCTGGGGGAACACGAGAAGGGCATTAAACGCTAATTAATGCGTTACCTGGGAAATCGGATCGCCAGCTGCTGCTTGCGAGGAGTGTTAGTTGAGCGGCCGCGATACGCGGGTTCTTCGAGGAGGATACGGCCTGGGCGCGAGCGGAGATATGTGGACCTAGGGGTACATGACACCCGGATTGTCCTGCACGAAGAATGCGGTTTAAGGAGAATGACGCTTAGGAAATCGCGGGGAGATACGCCTCGGGAGCCGGAACGGCTCCGGTTTCAATGCGCCTGCATTTATTGGAGCCACCCGCATCGGAACGACCAGGGGGCCGCAGTTTGGCTATAAATACAGGTGCAGGTACGATGGAGTTTGCCAAGCCGGAGCTGTTCAGGTTGCCATGGATCGCGGACCTCCTCCTTGGCATATGACTGAGAGACTCCTGTTGAAGGAAAGGGGAGGCGCTCCCCTTGCGACTTCAGCCAACTAGCCGTTTCATCTGGGATCAACAAGGAGGGTCTTCCCGGCGGAACTCCGCTCTAGGCGTTTCATCCGGGATCACATCTCCCCTCCTTGAAGTTCAGCCTCCCGATTGAGCTCTGCACCAGACGCTCAGTCCGGGACCGCGCCTCCATATGCTCTTCCCCCTCGAATTCCTTCTCTTTCCTACCACTGGGGAGGATGGGAATATCCTTTGGAGGCGGCGTTCCCCTGGGGGCAGCGGGAGCTTCTTCTGCGGCGGCTCCTCGTCTTTTTGGTGAGGTGCTGGATGGCGCCTCCGGTTAGAAGCACCCACTTCCGGTGGGATTGCAGCTGCTTTGGGTTGAGGGTTTGGGATCCTCGGTCCTCAGCTCCACGGATTCTCCACCTCTTCTTTGCTTTCTTTACTCCCTAATTCCCCTCTGGGAATTCCTTGTAATCACACGAGCACGCCATTGTAACCAGAAATTATTGAAATGAAAAGTGTTGCACCTTTTCAAATTGTCTTTCTGGCCTTGTTGTTCTACTGGTAATACATCCGCAGGTTAGCGGAATTCCAGCCCCTTGGAATTTCTCGGCCATCTAGGGCTTCCAACTGGTAGGAGCCAGGTCGGTTTACCCAACGAACTTTATACGGGCCTTCCCAATTCGGCGCTAGCTTCCCACCTTCCGTAGGTTGAGATACCTTAGCTCGCCTCAGCACCAGATCTCCAATTCTGAAAAGCTTCGGTCGGACTTTGGAGTTGTAATATCGGGCCACCCTCCGCTGATACATTGCCATCCGAACCTGCGCCATTTCCCTTGCTTCTTCCAAGAGATCCAGGTTCCCTCGGAGTTGCTCCGAGTTGGCCTCGGGTCGGTGTGCGGCTATCCGAGGTGAGGGAAGTCCGAGCTCTACGGGGACAACGGCTTCCGTGCCATAGGTTAGGCTGAAAGGCGTCTCCCCGGTAGGAGTCCGATGCGTGGTCCGATACGCCCAAAGGACATTCTCGAGCTCCACGACCCAAGCTTGCCCCGTCCGTCCGATCCGCGCTTTGATACCTTGGAGGATTGTCCGATTTGTGACCTCGGCCTCGCCGTTGGTTTGGAGATGCGACACGGACGTGAACCGATGTTCGATCCCGAACTCCTCGCAGAAGTCTCGGAAATGCTTGTTATCAAACTGTCGACCGTTATCCGAGATGAGGACCCGAGGTACCCCAAATCGGACAATGATGTTCTTCTTTACGAACTTTCGGACTTGCGCCTCCGTGATGGTGGCCAGTGGCTCTGCCTCCACCCACTTGGTGAAGTAGTCGATGGCGACAATCAAAAATTTCCGCTGGGCCGAAGCGATGGGGAATGGTCCGAGGATATCCATTCCCCACTGTGCAAAGGGCCAGGGGGCGGTGATTGGCGCCAAGGGAACAGAGGGGACTCTCTGGATGTTGGCGTGGCGCTGGCAGGCGTCGCATTTCCGTACGTGATCCTTTGAGTCTTCCAATAAGGTCGGCCAATAGTAGCCTTGCCTCATGATCTTATGTGCCAGGGACCTAGCCCCCAGGTGCGATCCGCAGATGCCTTCGTGGACTTCGCTGAGGGCGTAAGCCGCTTCCGAAGGGCGGAGGCACCTTAAGAGGGGGGCGGTGAACGAGGTCCGATACAGCCTCCCTTCGTAGAGTACGTAGTGGGCGGACTTCATAACAAGTCGCCGAGCTTGATCTTCATCTTCGGGGAGGATCCCTTCGGCGAGGTAAGCTACAAGCGGGTCCATCCAAGATGGTTCCGGATCAATTGCCATTACCGCTTCAGCCTCGCCGATGCTCGGGGCATCTAGGGTCTCCAGGTATATCGCCCTTGACAAGTTGTGTGCCTCAGCGCCCACCAAGCGGGACAACCTGTCGGCCCTAGCATTTTCGCTCCTTGGGACCTGCTGAATGTCAATACTGCCGAGGTTGGGAATGAGTGCTTGCACCTTCCGGACGTAGCTCTGCATGGTCGGGCTCCGTGCCTCGAACTCCCCTCGAACCTGCCCGACCACCAGCTGGGAGTCGGTGAAGACCTTCAGACGCCGGATGCCGAGCTCCTTGGCGAGTTTGAGTCCCGTGACTAGGGCCTCGTACTCCGCCTCATTGTTGGTCACTGGAAATCCGAACCTCAAGGCATACTCGGCTATCACTCCATCGGGATTGGTAAGGACCAGCCCAGCCCCTCCACCTTCAGGGTTCGACGACCCGTCAATGTGGAGCGTCCAGATCGGGAGATCGAGGCTGGGTGTTTCCGGCGGCCTAGGTTCCGCCTCCTGCACAGTGCACTCAGCGAGAAAGTCCGCGAGCACCTGGGCCTTGATGGCGGGCCGGGGCTGGTAGCGGATGTCGAACTCACCAAGTTCTACTGCCCACTTCACCAGCCGTCCCGCATTCTCAGGATTGCTGAGGATCTGCCGCAGTGGTTGATCGGTCAAAAGGGTGACAGAATGAGCCTGAAAATAGGGGCGAAGCCTCCTGGTCGCAGTCAGCAGCGCGAAGGCGATCTTTTCAGCCTTCGTGTACCGCGTCTCGGCATCCCGGAGGACTCGGCTGGTGTAGTACACGGGCTTCTGAAGTTTTGCCTCTTCCCGAACCAGTACTGCGCTGACTGCGGTTGGGGAGACCGCCAGGTAAAGGTAGAGCATCTCCCCCTCTTGCGGCTTGGACAGCAGGGGAGGAGACGCCATGTACTCCTTGAGCTGGTCGAACGCCACTTGACATTCAGCCGTCCAGAGGAAGTCTTTCGGGCGCTTCAACACCTTGAAGAACGGTTGGCAGCGTTCGGCCGATTTTGCCACAAATCGTCCGAGCGCGGCGACCCTTCCAGCGAGCTCCTGAACCTCCTTCACTTTGGTCGGAGGGGACATATCTTGGATGGCCTTGATTTTGTCCAGGTTGGCCTCGATCCCCCGCTGGTTGACAATGAAGCCGAGGAACCTCCCGGCCGAAGCACCAAAGGCGCACTTCGCTGGGTTTAGCTTCATACGAAACTTCCGCAAGGTGGCGAAGGTCTCCTCCAGATCCGCAATGTGCTGATCCGCATGGCGGCTCTTTACCAGCATATCGTCCACGTACACCTCCATGTTCCGGCCGATCTGCTCCTTGAAGATTTTATTGACGAGGCGCTGGTAAGTAGCGCCAGCGTTCTTCAGACCGAAGGGCATTACCTTGTAACAGTACAGCCCCCTGTCTGTTATGAAGGCCGTTTTCTCCTCGTCCTGTGGAGCCATCATTATTTGGTTGTAGCCGGAGAAGGCGTCCATGAAAGACAGCAGCTGATATCCGGAAGTCGCGTCGACCAGTTGGTCTATTCGCGGAAGCGGAAAGCTATCCTTGGGGCACGCCTTGTTCAGGTCGGTGTAGTCGACGCACATCCTCCACTTCCCGCTCGCCTTCCGGACAAGTACGACGTTTGCCAGCCACTCGGGGTAGTTCACTTCCCTTATGAAACCTGCCTCCAAGAGTTTGTCTACCTCCTGGCCGACCACCCGGATCCGATCCGGGGCACAGTGTCTCTTCTTTTGCTTTACTGGTCGGTGGGTCGGGTCGACGTTGAGGGCGTGAGAAATGACCTCCGGGTCGATCCCAGGTACATCGGCCGCCGACCAGGCAAACACATCAGCATTGGCTCGGAGGAATTCCACTAACCGGAGCCGAGCTTCCAAGTCGAGGTTGGCACCGACCCGGACCGTGCGGTCCGGGCGGCCTTCTTCGAGGGGAACTTCGATTACGCCCTCGGCAGGCTCCCCGTGCCGCAAGGCCACTTCGTCTCTGGCGTCAAGGGACTCGACGCTTAGGGCCTCCATGGGCTTCTTCCCTTTGAGAGTTGCTAGGAAACACTGCCGTGTGGTTGGTTGGTCACCTCGGACCTCTCCAATCCCGGCCGCCGTGGGGAACCGCATGAGCAAATGGTAGGTAGAAACCACCGCGCGAAGGGCGTTCAGTCCGGGTTGTCCGAGGATAGCGTTGTAGGCCGAGGGGACACGGACGACCAAGAACCCGAGTCGCATCGTGGCTTCTGCGGGTGCAACGCCCGCAGTCACAGGCAGCTCAATGACACCTTCGGCCGAGATAGCGTCTCCAGTGAATCCTATGAGGGGGGTGGATGTTTTGTGCAACAATTGTCGGGACAAGCTCATCTTTTGGAAGGCCTCGTAATACAAAATATCAGCTGAGCTTCCACTATCCACAAGAACACGCCTTACATCATAGTTCGCCATAGTGAGAGAGATCACCATAGCGTCATCGTGGGGAGTCTGAACCCCCTTTACATCTTCATCACAAAAAGTGATTACATTTCCGACCCGCTGCCTCTTCGCGACGGCCACTCCTGATGCTCCCGCCGAGCCCCCTGCGTTCTTCACGGGCCGAGAGCAGCCCCCAGTGATGGTGTGGATCACTCCCGCAACGGGTCGATTCTGTTCCCGAGGCTCCTGAGGGGCCGGGTCGGCCGGACGCGGGTCTGCCGGGGGACTCGGTCGTTTACATATCGACCGAGACGCCCTCGGCGAATGAGAGCCTCGATCTCGTCCCGAAGCTGGAAGCAGTCTTCGGTATCGTGGCCGTGGTCTCGGTGGTACTCACAGTACGCCCGAGAAGGCCTCCTCCCAGGGATCTTCTTCATCTGCCTCGGGACCGGGAGGTCCTCCCGCCCCTTGACCTCCATGAGGATCTGGGCCCGGGGGGCCAGGAGTGGGGTGTACCGGTTGAAGCGTCGGTGCGGAGAACGAGGGCGTGTGGCGCCGTGGTTCCTTGCTGGTGACGGGCTTCTGCGCCGGCGTTGAGGCGTCGGGCTCCTCCTCTGGGGTGCCTCTTTTCGCCTTTTCTTCCCGGGCTTTAGAGGGGCCAGGAAGACTACGGCTGCCCTTTGATCCAGCGCTCCGACCCCGAGTCGGACATCCTCGGCTCCGCAGCCCGACCCCGAGTCGGCTGCCCTTTGATCCAGCGCTCCGACCCCGAGTCGGACATCCTCGGCTCCGCAGCCCGACCCCGAGTCGGCTGCCCTTTGATCCAGCAATCCGACCCCGAGTCGGATATCCTCGGCTCCGCAGCCCGACCCCGAGTCGGCTGCCCCTTGATCCAGCGCTCCGACCCCGAGTCGGAGATCTCTTGATAACGACAGGCTATTCCCCAGAGGCACGCCGCGGCCTCCTGCTCCACTACTCCCTGCAACGGCTGTATCCGATGCTGCTCCACGATCTCCTGCATCAGCCGTACAAAGCGGAGCCCCACTATGCCCTGACGTGGCCGTACCCGGTGCTGCTCCACGACGCTCTGTAACGGCCATGTCAGTGGCCACACCATCGTGCCCCACGATAACGAACCCCCCTGAGAGACCCCCCAGCCAGGTATATATGCGGCTGGGGGGAGAAAGGGGGGGGGTGAGCAATATCTCCCAGAGCACTCTCTTACTTGCGATTATCACCTCTCCTCCTCCTCCAATCTCCTCTGACTTGACCGTCGGAGGGCCATCACCACCCTGGTGGTGGTGCAAGGCTTGTTTGCAGGTTTCTTGGCGGAAGGTGGAGCGCAACCAACACCAACCAAGACAACTCAGACGGAACCCCGTTCACACCGCAGTGCCAATCGTTCTCGGTTTGGACCACCAGCAACAATCTTCGTTATCCCTTGTTTCATGAAATTCTGCAGGGATGATCCCTAGGCGAGACTACCATGAACAAGACAGAAAATCATCTGCCAGAAATATCGGGGGATGCAGTGCAAATATAGCACTTTCCGAAAATACTGGGAATACATGGCCCCATTATGGTCATTATATCAGGGGACGCAGTGCTTATGCACTTTCTACTTATGGCAGGGGACGCAGTGCTTATGCACTTCCCACTCAAGCTGCTCCACATTTAACTGTTGGTAATTTACCACCAATGAAAACTAGCAGTTCGAAAATGATGGACTTAGCAACTTATCTCAATAAAAGGAAACAGAAGGTTGACCATGAACAGCATAGTGATGCTGGGCAAGGAACTCCCTTGCAACCAACTTCATCGTCGAGCCCAATGATGAAGGAAGTACTACACGAGAATCTCCTGGACAGTACTTACTTGGAGAAGAAATCCGAGGAGGTTATTATGTACCTGGATCACAATGAAGTTCCTCATCTAAGTGATCCTTGGTTCATACGTCAAAAATACTTTGACGAACGGGGTTACCTTTCAATGGAGAGGAAAAATAGAGTAGTAATGGAGGCGCTCCTGCTAGAAGTATGCCCTAGAAGCCAACTTTGGCTGACGCATATTTGTAATCTGGGGCATAAATTTGTAATTTGACACTTATTAATAAATAAGATTGGGCAATTTATTTTTTATTCATGTTTGTATGTGTCCATGAATCGTCCAAGAAATTAATAGATGATGACACATAATTTCAAGGAGTTGAGAATTTGAGGCTTGTGTCATTAGAGATTAATTTCTAAATGCTCCTGATCGATGGATCCATCACGAGGGACGGTGATCAATCCGCTAAGATTAGTGCACAGATCACTTAGTCAGATGGACGAGTCTCGAGTCCACGATGTAGAGACACTGGAGTGATTATGCAAGTACTTGTTAGAGAACAAGATATTGAGCGTGAACAAAGATAGTAATCACATGAATGTCTATTCACTCGTCAGTGACTACTTATGCTGTAGTTGTATGACTGATTCTTTGACCTGCGATGCCTCAGCTATTCACTGTGAAGTTGCTGTAGT
Organism: Phoenix dactylifera; assembly: GCF_009389715.1. NCBI lineage: Eukaryota > Viridiplantae > Streptophyta > Magnoliopsida > Arecales > Arecaceae > Phoenix > Phoenix dactylifera. Next base: position 28,636 of record NW_024068747.1, read on the forward strand.
TTGATGAGCATGTAAACTTGGGGCCTAGTCATTCGGATCCTTGTAGAGCGAATTGGCTGCAGTAGGTTCATTTTGGAATAGGGTTGCATCTAGATGAGATCTATCGATCTTGATAGATTAGGAGTGATCCTATGTGATTTATGAGACTGAGTTCGATAAATTCCTGGCCAGGTATTTTGAAAAAAGAGTTTTCCATATCTCGAACTAGAAGTCGTATAAAATTGACATATGACAGACGATGGAATTTGACGAGATATCCATAACCTCCGTCATGTCGGGATCCATGATAGAGGAACTGTATCATACGCTAACTGCACCAAGAGGTTCAGATATTCCATTCTGCTGGGTTGCCACCACATACTGCTAGGTGTCACTAGTGGATTGTGAGACTCGAAGGCATTCACTTGGTGATCAGTGAACCCTAAGAGTAGAACTAAAATCGTTTCAGTCCACTGAAAGGAGTTTCAGTGATATTGAGATGGAGATCTAAATATTTCTCACTACCAGTCAGAATAGAACCTACGGGGTCACACACATAGAGAATCTAATTAGTCAGACTATCATAATTGTGATTTGGAATCATAATAGAAATCAATCATCAATATGATTGGTGATTGAATTAACCCACTAAGTGTTAGTGAGTTAATGGAAGAAGAATTAAGTGGAATTGATTGCAATTGGATTGCAATTGGGCTGATTTAATGAGCCAAATCAAATTGGGTTCGACCCAAATTGATTTGGGTTCATGATTGGGTCAATTTGATTAAACCAAGGTTTGTGCGGGTTTTAAAGACCACATGTCGTTGTAGGATGAATATGACTTAAGTCATGTTCACACTATGCAGACTTTAAAGTCCCCATGGCGTCGTAGGATGCATGCTCCCAAATCAATTAATTCTCCTAATGAGATTAGAAATCCTAATATGATTGGAAAATTAATCAATTGATTAAATAGACACATGTCATGCATCTATGAGCACAAGGATTGGACACTTGGCATTAATCCAAGGGTGGGTTATAGTCCCATACTCCTAATAAGATTAGGAAGAGCCCTAAACCCAATCTATAAAAGGGTAGCAAGGGAGAGTTATGAATTAATTCTCTCCTCTTCCTCTCCACGCCTCCTCTTCTTTCTTCCTCCGTCTCCACGGCAGCAAGGGGTCTTCATCCTCCTCTTCTTCCACGGTAGCAAGGCAAGGAAGATCCACGTGCAAAGTTTCTCCTTCCTCTTTCTCCATCGCGAGCAAAGGTTGAAGAAGAAAGGGTTCTTCTTTAAGGAGGTATGTTGCAGATTTTTATCTTCTAATCTATATGATAGTCATGAGAGGTCTTTGCAAGGAGCTAGCACTCCGGTAAGACCCTATCTCAGATAATTAGATCCTTGTGTGGATACCTGTAGAGGCCGGACAATTGTGTGGCTCAAACAGGAACCTAGATAGATCATCAGGCTGCGGTGTTCTTCACCTGCAGAATTTTTGAAGATGAGATCTTCAAATTATTTTTTTTCTGATTTTAGTTTTAGTTTTATGAATCATAATCAAGATTCCTCAGATCCTAATCTTCCCTTTCTAATGAATTCAAAGATCTTCTGGATTTGGATCCAAAATTTTTTTTGAATTCTACGATTCGAGGCACGTTCATGCGATGAACGACGTCCCGTTCGAATTCCGCTGCGAACGTCGCATCGATCGGGGCGTAACTCAGCAGTGGTATAAGAGTCAAGGTTCTAGGGAGCATGATTAGGATCTAAGGATTGATTACCATATTTTTAATCTGATTTTGGAAGGAATTATGCTTGCTGGATTTTCTGCGTGCTGAAATTTCATGTTGCTGAAATTTTCAGCATGCATATTTTTATTTGCTATGATCTTGTAAATTATTTTAGAATTACAATTAGATTATAATATTTTAAATCAAGTAATGCATGATCTGAAATCCAGAGAATAACATAATAGGTTTAAAATTTCAGATCTGAAAATATACATGAGATGCATATGGTAATCATAATGTTCATACTTATTTAAGGTTATGTTTAAAATAATGTATGCATGAGATGTATGTATTAGTTAAACAAAAATTTATTTGCATGAGATGTAAATAAAATCCTTAAACAATAGGACATTTACATAAGATGTAAACTGAAACAATTATGTCATTTACAGAAGATGTAATCCCATAATATATGAAAGGGTTTCATAATTACATAGGATGTAAACCTGAACCAATGTGACATTTACATAAGATGTAAATCAAATGACATATGGTATGGGGTAGATGGTTACATTAGATGTAAATCCCAAGAGACCTAAAACCTTCCTAAATCAATCGAGAGTGAACGATACATTGAGCTAGCCATATTTGATTAATTGATCTAATTGGTGTCTAGGCAAGCTCAAAGGTGGTTACTTAATTAGGACCTTACTCTCTGAGTAAGGGGAGCCTCCCATCTGCTTACCTGGCCAATTGATCGATTACCTGCTATGAAAAGCTCAAAATTGGAATTACTAAGATCTGATTACCTAATATTAAGTCGATTGGTCTTCCACCGTAGTAGAGTTGCTAAGATCTTTCCGGCGTTGATTAGTCTCGACTGGATACAGTGGGCTAGTTGCATCGGAGGATTGGACCTCTCTATTAATATGAGATGTTGTGGGGTAAAGATAGGGTTGGGCTCCAATAACTATTTGGTGAGGACCCAATCACAGCTTTATTTTTGCGGGATATACGGTGGGTCTGACTTAACCAAGGAACGGGTCCAATAACTGTTAGGTGAGGTCCTTATGACTTAGAGACCAGGTTAGCTCTATATGCTTACGAAGTATTGTACAAGAGTTATACACTCATCGTCTATGTGTCTCCAATAACTGTTAGATGAGGTGTGTTGCCCAGTAGATACAACCCAAGAGGGGGGGTGAATTGGGTCTTTTAAAACTTTTAACCTACTTCTAAAAGTTTTTGATTAATTATGCTAAGTTGTATAGATGCACAGTGAAAGTTAAACTTAGCAACAGTTTGATGTATAGAATGTGACTTGATTGAATATGCTTGCTACTAAAGAATTCGCGGATAATAGTTGAGCATGCAATTTATCTAAGTGAGTAAGTGTGTACGTTAGACAGTAACAAAAAGCATTACAAACACAACAAACATATAGTGGTTCGGTGCACCCCAGCACCTACATCCACTCCCCAAGACCTCTTGGGAATTTCACTATAATCCTACAGATTACAGCTGGTTGTTTTACAAGCTCACAACCCAACTTGTTGTTTTACGAGCGCACAACGAACTCGGTCGGTTTTCCCAGGCTCACCGACTAGAACCACCCCGATTGTTTTTCCGGGATCACAATCAAACCCTTACACCGTTGGTTTCAACCTAGGCTCACCAACAAACCTCTCACCGTTGGTTTTTCCTTTGGCTCACCAACAAACCTTAACCCCTTGATTCAATCCCTTGATTGAATCAAGTTACAAGATATTAAAAACAAAGTTTAAAACAAATCAAAGCTTCTTAAACAAGCAAATATAACAATATAAACAAAATAGTGTAAAGAGAAGCTCTCAAACGAATTTTGAAGATGAAGGAACTCGGCTTCTTCTTTACTTGACCCTCTTCTAATTTGGCACGAGGTAGAGGATGATTGAGGCAGCACACGGATGGAGAGGAAGCTTTGGGATTCACTTGGATGCTCTTCTTCTCTCTATTTCACTTTGGATGGCCCTTTTGTGCTTATGGGAGATTTCCCTTGTAATCTCTTTGAGATCTCTTCTCTAAATGTTCTTTCCCACTTCCATACCTTCTCCCCTAGCTCTCCTCTTGTTTTTATAGCTTTAGATGGCGTGGAAACAAGAATCTAGCCGTTAGAGACAAAAATAGAGCCGTTGGACACAGTCTGCACTTCCTGACAATATTACCGTTGGGATCGGAGTTGACTCGTGCGATCAGGAGTCGACTCGCCTGTTGCAGGAGTCGACTCGTGCTTTACTGGAGACGACTCGGCCACTGTTCCAAATTTGAATTATTGTGCATCCTCGACTGGGAGTCGACTCGACTTAACCCGGAGCCGACTCGCCAACATCTGGAGCTGACTTGGCATTTTCGGAGTCGGCTCATCCCATGAATTCAGAGGACATACTTTCTGATTTTCTTCCTCGAGTCGACTCGGATTCTCTTGGAGTCGATTCGGCTCTCAGAGCCCGAAAACTGATCCTCTGCATTTTTGGCTTGTCTGGTCTTGGAGTCGACTCAAACTGTTCCGGAGTCGACTCGGCTCTCAGTTTCCGAAACACAGCCTTCTGCCATTTTGGTGTAGCGCTGCCTTGGAGTCGACTCGAGTTGTCTGGGAGTCGACTCGGATCTCAGAGTTCGAAAACTGCTCTCTGACTTTTTCCTTGTGTTCCACTGAGAGTCGACTCTCGCTTTCTTTGGAGTCGACCTGCCAACCATTGGAGTCGACTCGCGTTCCACAGGAGTCGACTCGAATCTCAGGGTCGAAAATCGCTCTCTGACTTTTGCCTTGTTTTCCTTAGGAGTTGACTTGCCAGCTATTGGAGTCGACTCGAGTTCTTTAGGAGTCGACTCGCCTCTCAGGGTCCAAAATATCTTTTCTGTCTTTCTGTCTGTTACTCCCTGGAGTCGACTCGTTCTACTCTGGAGTGGACTCGACAAGCATCGGAGTCGACTCGAATTCCTCAGGAGTCGACTCGAAGACTATTCTTTTGAATTTTCCTTTGAATTTGCTCCTCCAATTTGAATCCTTTGAACTTGAGACTTGGGCCAATAAATTGTAGCTTTCTTCCAACTTTTCTTGAGAGCTTTGGAGGCCTTCTTGTGTTCTTCCAACTTGTTATGTTTCTAGCAAAATAAATATCTTTCTTCTTGCAACACAAACATTAGTAATTATACTTCAAGGTTTTGTGATCATCAAAATCAATCTTTAAATCAATCCTTGGGTCATCAGTCTCCCCCTTTTTGATGATGACAAAACTTGGAGTATATGCAATATAAGATATATTGTGTTCTAGAAGTAATGCATAGCTAAGTTGCATGAAGTAAAAACATATATATTTAAGAACATACTTCATGATAATGCTTTAGATTTAATCAGCTTAACAGAATCAACATATTTCAATTTAAGCTGATTTGTATTCAATACAAAACACAAAGCATTATGAGCATATACTTAGATATTTCTTCCCCTTTTTGACAACATCAAAAAGATAGTGAAACATTAAGCACAAAGATCAGAATACTCAAATAAGATTAATCATATATGAATCATATATGAATCATATAACTCAAGGCAATAATATTAGAATCAGATTAATGAGTATAGATCAGAGCCAATTAAGATAATTTCAGAGCAAAACACATCGAATGTGATTTCAAGAAGTTTTCTAATTTGATACCACAGATAGTTTTCTAATTAAGTGTAGGTGGAATCTTTCTTAAGTTAATTCAAGAAGTACCACAAATGATATTCAAGGAAAACACGAATGGAAATCTAACCTCTCTTCAATAATAAGTATGAAAGCTTGTTCATTTAAGATCTTTTGCCCAATCTATTAAGTATTTTATCAACATGAGAGCAATTTAATTAATTTTCAGAGTAAAAGATTAAAACTTATATACTTGAAAGACATATCATCATGTTGGATCATTAATTCTTAATGACTTCAAGGTTCTTTTATGATAATAAGAGCATTGGGGCACAAATACCAAAATATGAATTCATGCAATTTATGATTCATCTCAGAGCTCTTTTAAAGACTTTCTTTTGTTCTTTTAGAAAATAAGCACAATTTGATACATAAAAAATATGAATTGGCACACAATTTAAGTTCTAAAGAGCAAGCCAATTTGGACTCATTAGTGAATTTCAAAATAGATTTTCTAAGAGATACTCAAAAAAAAAAAAAATTCAACACGTTATTCTCCCCCTTAATTGATCATTCCATTTAAGAGTTTAGAATTTGAAGATAATGTTCAATAAAATTGTCAATCTCAAAACAAATATATTTTCTATAAGTATCAGCTTATTTTCATAAGACTCAATGTTTGAGATAAGACAACCTTTATAGACAACTTTTAAAGCAAGTCTTGCAATATAAGGAGGTTCATCAAAATCAATCCATAAAAATCAAGGTATGAGATACTGAATATCTAAAGCTCCCCCTCAAAAAATGCATACTTCTTTAATCATTCTTTTCTTTTGTTGAATTTCAGATTTTAATGTTAAACGTGAATAAACCTGAAACTTTATAATATCAAGAATGTAGAGTGATCTAGAATTATTCAAAATTTATAGTAATCACTCTTTCTAATCCTTTAAGAACAAGTTATGCTTTCTCCTAATCTTAGAGAAAAATGTATAGAAATATTAATCAGAAAATGATTCATTTGAGGCTCAGTTTCTTTCAAAGGCATTTACATTTTCTTTCTTTTAGAATCATTCGAGTGAGCTGAAATATTTCTTGCTTTAAGATCATTCACTCTATTCTGTCTTTAATAATGTAGGAGAGAAAAACATATAGATGATCATTGAGATATATATATTTATAGAACTCAATTTCTTAATCACAGTTTTTCAGCAATGTATACATGAAGCCCAATATTTTTTTTAATATCAAAATAAAATCATATATTTAAAAATATTTACTTACAATCAAGATCATTGAAAGACACATCATTTGGATCAATATTAGTATACTTTGAAGATAAGAAATGATATGTTTCGGATGCGTATCGGAGCAATCAACCAAAGGCATCAAAATAAATTCTGTTTTTCTTACATTAAGATTTTATTTAGTAATCATATGGAGTTTAAACTTTTATACAAAATCAGATTCTGAATTACATAAGATTTTTAATAGAGGCTTTCTAAGTCATAATTTGAGATATGTATCTTTCACATTGTAGCTCATCTTAAATTATTACGATTGAAAGTACATATTTCAAACATATAAGAGCATATTCAGAATATTTGTATTTATGTTGAGTTTTGGTATGAATTAGAACATTATATACCAAATTTAGGCAAGTTGAAGAACAAAATCAATTTATTTTTTCTAAATAGAGATATCCTTCTCTTCTCCTTTTTACAAATTTATTCAACTTTCAGATTTTAGAGATGATTGTGGACGACAAATCTGAAATTTCTTTTCAATGACACCAAACAAAATTTATGTAGTATTCCAAACATTCAATCAAATTATCCAATTATGGAACATTATAAAATATTGAGAATCCATAATTCAGAACATCATGCCATATGCAAAAAATATATTAAGTGTTAAGTCATGCATTAATATAATAAGAACAAGTATGTCAAGGATCAAAATAAACTCACCTTATTTAAGTATTGGTTTCATCCTTAAGGTGTGTTTCCAAGTGACAAAGAAATTGAATTAATTCTTCTTATATATTTTCATTTACTTTGTCTTTCATTTTTACTTTCTTATGCTCTATACTCTATTTGCTCCCTATCCGGTGGAGTTGGGAAGGGGCACGAGGTACTACTACTAGCCTCCCTCTTGTGCCGTCCCTAATATGCCCTACACCGAATAGTTGGGTCAAATAGTGCCGGGTACTACCACTAGCCTCCCTATTGGCACCATCCCTATGATGAGCAATATAGAAAGGTTAAAATATTTACTTCAAACTCTCCCTGTTTAAGTATAATTAATTATGAATTTTATCTCTTTCACAAGTCAAATATATTATGCTTGTTTTGCTTTTCCTTAAGATGAAGTATTTGCCTTTACTTAGATTTTACTTCTCTTGAATAATATCCATTTTCTTTTCTTTATCTCTCTCTCTTTTTGTTATTCTCAAGTAATTTACATGAAAGAGCAGAATAAAGAATTAATCTTATGTATCATATATATGTATATCATGCAAACAACATTTTCATTATGCTCATGGATTCATAACTTCTCACAAGTTATCCAAAATTTTAAGCATATACTTGTGTATTTCATGGTTATGATATAGGCTAAGAAATCATTTAGTTTGGGCAAACCATGAAACAGTTTCTAAAAGTATAAGTCAGTCAATACACATATAGACATGATATCAAAAATTAATAATTAAAGAATTTAATCATGCCATCATAAGATTTAAGTTATTGACTTTGCTCAATTAATTTGTGAGAAAGGTATCTAAAATTACCTATTCATTATATATATTCTTCAAGCCAAACTAGATTTCTTATGTGTGAACTTTTGGCTGAAGAAGATCCTCTCTCTTGTTTGCATGTGAATGTTTATTGTATCTTATGTGGAGGTGTCCTTCAAGTTGAAATCACTCATTTTCTTGCTCAAGGATTCTGCATTATTAACAAACTCCTTTTCTTTCTTGAAAGAAGGTCTTTAGTTTTTTCAAGATACAAACCATTCATCCAACATATTTCTAACTAGATGACTCAATATAAGATATGACAATAGTTGATTATTGAGTCACTATACTCAAGAGATTGCCTAAATATAAGTAAGTACATATCACTTGAACTAAAGAGATAGTTTCATTAACCAAGATAGTTCAAGGATAAGCATGTGAGTCAATAGAAAGATTTATCAAGGTCAAATTAATTTCTTATTTCCAAAATCAATTTAGTTTAGATTCTATTTGCTTAAGATAATTATTAATAAGACATGTTAGCTAAGTTTTAATCAACTTTATCTTAAACAGTTGTTTCTATCAAAATTCTGATTATGATTTATTAAAGTTGGATTGAAGTCTTGCATAAGGTCACATAATAAGCATACATTCAGGTCTACTAGCTGTATGATAAAATAATTATTCTATCATGCTTCAAAACAGCTTTAAACAATAGATCTACTTTGCTCATCCTTTTCAAATTCTACAAGATGGGGTCATAGATATACCTTCTTCATGCCAATCTTCTATAAGGGTTTTCTTGTGGACTAACTTTGGTCAATGAAGATCCCCCTTTCTTGTTTGTCTTAATTTGGAGTTTGAGAAAAGATGTTAATTCATTCATCATATATATTTCAAACTCACCTTACATGAGCTAAGTAAAATCTTCATATAACTCTTCATTAGTAGAACCAAAAATGATGTCATTAATGCATACTTTGAGCAAATAAGATATCACAAATTCTTCTTTTTGATGCATAGATTTATTACTATTACTTTCTATCAAAAAGGTTACTTAAGCTTTTATATATCATGCTTTTGATGCTTGTTCCAAATCACATATTGCTTTATCATATATGTAATGTGTAATCTTTAAATATGGTGGTTATTTTACATAGATCTCCTTTTTTAATGAAATAACCACATAGGAGTGAATTCAACACATTCATTTGACAGATTATAAAGCTCATGAAGCAAACAAATGATAATGGTGATCTTTACTTCTAATCATGCAAAAATCTTATCAAGATCTATTTCATCTTTTCTTGATTTAGTCTTTTAGTAGTTATCAATTTTTCTTCATTAAGTGCATATCTGAAAAATCCAATTTTGGTTCTAATTATTAACAAGTTTTTCAGATTGTTATATGTAAAAGATTAACCATATACATATATAATTTGTTTTTAGTATTTTGATAATAAATCATTAGTCTCATTAAGAATAAAATGAATTGATACCTCTACAACTAGAATTTTTCATGAATGTTCTATATGCATTGCTTGATGAATGATATCCAAGGATAGAAGTATCTTTATCAGATTTGGCATTATTTTCATAAGAGCATATCAAGTATAGTATGTACGACTGAAAAATATGAAAGATATGCAATGGTTCATTTTCCATTTTTCAGAAGATCATAAGGAGTTTTCATCAAAACTGGATCTAATAGAAATCGTATGTATGACAAGCAGTGATGATAGTCTTTTAAAAAAGATGACTATCATACATAATTGTCTTTTTCATTTCTTCAAGAATTCTATTAACCCTATTTTACTTATGATGTCCTTGGAGCTGAAATAATTGAATTTAATATTATTTTCTGTATAACCTTAATCAGGATTTTGGTTTTCAACACTGTGCCATGATCTTCACAGTTTGGAAACCTTTTTCATTTGAAACGCTTTTACAAGATTTAGTAAATACAAAAAATACTTCAGTTTTATTTTCCAAGAACAAATCCAATGTAAGCTTTTGAAAACTTAGAGATGGAAACAACATCTTTAGATTTAGAAATGATTTTTGTTTGTTTCCTTAGTTAGCATGCATAGCAAAACTTTGACCCTTAAGTAGATAGTCTAAGTAAGCCTATGGCAAGGTCTTTTGAGATTAAGTACATACTAGCATGAGTTGATTCTATGTGCCAAGGATGGTTTCTTTAATCTTGGTATTCATAGTGCATATATTCAAAAGCATACCAAGTGCACATTATCATATCTATGATCAATAAACAATAATGCCATGGATAAAAACTCTCAATCAAGCATATAGAGAATTCATAGAATTAATCTTAATAATGATTAATCATTTAGCAACTTTATCCAATGGTGAGTAAAGTATCCTATAAAATGAAGTGATTTGATTATATTTTCAAAAGTATTTTCTATATCACAAAATTGATCAACACATGCAATTCATACTTTAATCAAATACTAAAACAAAAATAATGATGAGATGCAAGGATTACTGATTTCATTATTATTATTATTTAAAATTACTTTTCATAAGTATATTTTAAGTTTCAATGTGTCTAGAACACCCATTTGTATAAATCTATTTGTTTCATGGGTATCTTGGCACATCTATGTCTACATCCTCATATTTTCATTTTGGGTACCCAAGCTTGCTTGGGTCCTTGAGAGTTAGGACATATGGTTCCTTTTGGAATCCAAATCTGTTTGATAGTAATAACTTTACCTTTTAATTTAATTGTGTTAGAATGATGGGAAAAGTTGTTATGCCCATTCTTTTCATGTTTGAAATAAGTTATCTTATTTAATGGTTTGCTTGGTGAATTGATAACCTTTTTCTCTAGAGATTTATTGTTAAGTAAAGGAGTCAAGCCAAGTTTTGATTTATCATAAGCAACATATTGGCTTTCAAACATCATTTTTAATCGTTCTGAACTTACGGTGAATTTGTTGATAAAAAATTTTGATGGATTAATTTCATTGCTTAAGTTTTGATTTTCTTTAATTAAGCTATGATTTTTCTGAATCAATTCTTCTGAAAATGACCTTAAGCTTTTATTTTCAGAATTTAGTTTGTCGTGTATTTCAGCAATAGAATTTCTTTCTTTTGAAATTTCCAAATTTAGCTTTTTAAGATTTTTATTTTTCATAGCTAATTTACTACATTCACCATACAACTCATGAAAAGCATTTAAAAGTTCATCATAAGAAAATTCTTCATGAAATTCATTTGGTGTAAAATTAGATTCAGATTTTACCTTATCTTCTTGTGCCATAAAGCAAAAGTTAGTTACCTCTTGTAGTTCCTTGGAGCTAATATCATTATTGTTGCTCCTAGCTTTTATTTTCTTGCTTGACTCTTTCTTGGTCAAGACTTTCTTTCTTTTTATCTCTTTCTTTCTTTCTTGCTTCCTCTTCTTCTTTGTGTTTAGGAAGCTGATTTGCCTCGGAGTCGACTCGGTCCTTATTGGAGTCGACTCGGTTAACTTGAGGGTCGACTCTGGAATACTTGGAGTCGACTCGTCCGAGGTGGGAGATTCAACACTTTTTCTGCAATCTCATTGTTAGTAGGCAATTGAAGCACATGTGAGCTAATCTGAGATTTATCATAAATATTTTCTAAAGTATCCCAGATCTCCTTAGCAGATAAGCATGCAGAAATTTCATTAAACTTCGTTTCTTGAATAGCACAATATAATATGTTCATAGCATTAGCATTCAATTGTGCTAAGTCCTTTTCATTAATAGTTTGAGAGAGTGTGTGAAGGTCATTTATTATGATTTTCCATAAATAATAGTTTTGTGATTGAATAAAAATGCGCATGCGTATTTTCCAATGTGTGTAGTTTATGCCATTAAATAGTGGAGGTGTATCAATTGATTGTCCTTCTCCTAGAAAACTATCTATTTGAGTTGTCATGATCTTTGGCTCTTGATCGTGAGATCAATAATTAAACTTAGAGCACCCGCTCTGATACCACTTGTTGCCCAGTAGATACAACCCAAGAGGGGGGGTGAATTGGGTCTTTTAAAACTTTTAACCTACTTCTAAAAGTTTTTGATTAATTATGCTAAGTTGTATAGATGCACAGTGAAAGTTAAACTTAGCAACAGTTTGATGTATAGAATGTGACTTGATTGAATATGCTTGCTACTAAAGAATTCGCGGATAATAGTTGAGCATGCAATTTATCTAAGTGAGTAAGTGCGTACGTTAGACAGTAACAAGAAGCATTACAAACACAACAAACATATAGTGGTTCGGTGCACCCCAGCACCTACATCCACTCCCCAAGACCTCTTGGGAATTTCACTATAATCCTACAGATTACAGCTGGTTGTTTTACAAGCTCACAACCCAACTTGTTGTTTTACGAGCGCACAACGAACTCGGTCGGTTTTCCCAGGCTCACCGACTAGAACCACCCCGATTGTTTTTTCGGGATCACAATCAAACCCTTACACCGTTGGTTTCAACCTAGGCTCACCAACAAACCTCTCACCGTTGGTTTTCCCTTTGGCTCACCAACAAACCTTAACCCCTTGATTCAATCCCTTGATTGAATCAAGTTACAAGATATTAAAAACAAAGTTTAAAACAAATCAAAGCTTCTTAAACAAGCAAATATAACAATATAAACAAAATAGTGTAAAGAGAAGCTCTCAAACAAATTTTGAAGATGAAGGAACTCGGCTTCTTCTTTACTTGACCCTCTTCTGATTTGGCACGAGGTAGAGGATGATTGAGGCAGCACACGGATGGAGAGGAAGCTTTGGAATTCACTTGAATGCTCTTCTTCTCTCTATTTCACTTTGGATGGCCCTTTTGTGCTTATGGGAGATTTTTCTTGTAATCTCTTTGAGATCTCTTCTCTAAATGTTCTTTCCCACTTCCATACCTTCTCCCCTAGCTCTCCTCTTGTTTTTATAGCTTTAGATGGCGTGGAAACAAGAATCTAGCCGTTAGAGACAAAAATAGTGCCGTTGGACACAGTCTGCACTTCTTGACAATATTACCGTTGGGATCGGAGTCGACTCGTGCGATCAGGAGTCGACTCGCCTGTTGCAGGAGTCGACTCGTGCTTTACTGGAGACGACTCGGCCACTGTTCCAAATTTGAATTATTGTGCATCCTCGACTGGGAGTCGACTCGACTTAACCCGGAGTCGACTCGCCAACATCTGGAGCTGACTTGGCATTTTTGGAGTCGGCTCATCCCATGAATTCAGAGGACATACTTTCTGATTTTCTTCCTCGAGTCGACTCGGATTCTCTTGGAGTCGATTCGGCTCTCAGAGCCCGAAAACTGATCCTCTGCATTTTTGGCTTGTCTGGTCTTGGAGTCGACTCAAACTGTTCCGGAGTCGACTCGGCTCTCAGTTTCCGAAACACAGCCTTCTGCCATTTTGGTGTAGCGCTGCCTTGGAGTCGACTCGAGTTGTCTGGGAGTCAACTCGGATCTCAGAGTTCGAAAACTGCTCTCTGACTTTTTCCTTGTGTTCCATTGAGAGTCGACTCTCGCTTTCTTTGGAGTCGACCTGCCAACCATTGGAGTCGACTCGCGTTCCACAGGAGTCGACTCGAATCTCAGGGTCGAAAATCGCTCTCTGACTTTTGCCTTGTTTTCCTTAGGAGTTGACTTGCCAGCTATTGGAGTCGACTCGAGTTCTTTAGGAGTCGACTCGCCTCTCAGGGTCCAAAATATCTTTTCTGTCTTTCTGTCTGTTACTCCCTGGAGTCGACTCGTTCTACTCTGGAGTGGACTCGACAAGCATCGGAGTCGACTCGAATTCCTCAGGAGTCGACTCGAAGACTATTCTTTTGAATTTTTCTTTGAATTTGCTCCTCTAATTTGAATCCTTTGAACTTGAGACTTGGGCCAATAAATTGTAGCTTTCTTCCAACTTTTCTTGAGAGCTTTGGAGGCCTTCTTGTGTTCTTCCAACTTGTTATTGTTACGGGGGAACTAAGCCGCCATGCCCCACGTGACCGGCACGCGCGCCCAGGAAGACTACGGCTCCCCTTTGATCCAGCAATCCGACCCCGAGTCGGACATCCTCGGCTCCGCAGCCCGACCCCGAGTCGGCTGCCCTTTGATCCAGCAATCCGACCCCGAGTCGGATATCCTCGGCTCCGCAGCCCGACCCCGAGTCGGCTGCCCTTTGATCCAGCGCTCCGACCCCGAGTCGGACGTCCTCGGCTCCGCAGCCCGACCCCGAGTCGGCTGCCCTTTGATCCAGCAATCCGACCCCGAGTCGGATATCCTCGGCTCCGCAGCCCGACCCCGAGTCGGCTGCCCCTTGATCCAGCGCTCCGACCCCGAGTCGGAAATCTCTTGATAACGACAGGCTATTCCCCAGAGGCACGCCGCGGCCTCCTGCTCCACTACTCCCTGCAACGGCTGTATCCGATGCTGCTCCACGATCTCCTGCATCAGCCGTACAAAGCGGAGCCCCACTATGCCCTGACGTGGCCGTACCCGGTGCTGCTCCACGACGCCCTGTAACGGCCATGTCAGTGGCCACACCATCGTGCCCCACGATAACGAACCCCCCTGAGAGACCCCCCAGCCAGGTATATATGCGGCTGGGGGGAGAAAGGGGGGGGTGAGCAATATCTCCCAGAGCACTCTCTTACTTGCGATTATCACCTCTCCTCTTCCTCCAATCTCCTCTGACTTGACCGTCGGAGGGCCATCACCACCCTGGTGGTGGTGCAAGGCTTGTTTGCAGGTTTCTTGGCGGAAGGTGGAGCGCAACCAACACCAACCAAGACAACTCAGACGGAACCCCGTTCACACCGCAGTGCCAATCGTTCTCGGTTTGGACCACCAGCAACAGTTGGCGCTAGAGGAAGGGCCGAATCTTAGAACGATCGTAATGGCACGGCGAGGTGGTCGTGGAGCTTCCAATGCTTCCGGTCGCGGAGCCTCTCGCGCCTCCGGCCGGGAGGCTGCTGCGTCCCCAACGCACTCTCAGCAGCACTCCACCGCCCCTTCTCCCATTCAGACGGTCGAAGCTGCTCAGTTCGACCAGCTAGCCCAGCAGGTTCGCACCCTCGCGGAGGCAGTGCAGAATCTGCAGGGTGTGATCTCTCGGGTGCCGCAACGGGCTCAGGAGCCGCTGCCCCCCGAGCACTCGCCTCTTCCTCACAACCCGCGCTCCTTCCTCTCCCATGGAGAGGAGCGCCGGCGCGAGGAGGATTCTCGAGTGCGGTCCATTCTGCCAGGACCTTCTCATCGGAGCTGTGCGGGGTACGAGAGGCGGACCCGGGCGCGTTCTCAGACACCCCAGTCCTCGAGGGGCCCGCACTCCAGTCGGTCCCCCTCGCGCCGCTCCTTGTCCCCCACCCACCGGTCACGCTCCCTGGACCGGCGGGTGGACGATCTCCACAGACAGCTCCAGGTCCTGAAGGGCCACTCCAAAGATCCCTTCGCTGACTTGGAGATCTCCTCCCAGCCGGCGCTTGCCTCGAGGATCCTGCGGACCCCGAACCCGCCGGGGTTCAAAATGCCGGCGATCGAACCCTACGACGGGGCGGCGGACCCACGGGACCACGTGGAGAGTTTCAGGACTCTTATGCTCCTCCATGGAGCATCGGATCCGCTCCTCTGCAAGGCCTTCCCGGCGACCCTTCGTGGCCCGGCAAGGGCATGGTTCGCCGGCCTGGAGGCTAACTCCATCCAGTCCTTCGACCAGTTCACCCGCTTCTTCATCAGCCATTTCGCCGTCAGTAGCAGGCGGCGACTGGTCTCCGACTCCCTCTTTGATGTCCGGCAAAACGAGGGAGAAAGCCTGCGGGATTATCTCACCCGCTTCAACAAGGCTACACTGGAGGTCCGGAACCTGAGCCAGGAAGTGGCTCTCTCAGCCCTGAAGCGTGGCTTCCGGAAGGGCAGACTCACCTTCTCCCTGGACAAACGCCTGCCGCGGAGCTTCCCGGAGCTGTTATCTCGGGCAAACCAGTATGCAGACGCCGAGGAGGCAGCCTCCCACCGGAACAAGGAGGCCGCCGAGGCCCCTCTAAAGCCCGGGAAGAAAAGGCGAAAAGAGGCACCCCAGAGGAGGAGCCCGACGCCTCAACGCCGGCGCAGAAGCCCGTCACCAGCAAGGAACCACGGCGCCACACGCCCTCGTTCTCCGCACCGACGCTTCAACCGGTACACCCCACTCCTGGCCCCCCGGGCCCAGATCCTCATGGAGGTCAAGGGGCGGGAGGACCTCCCGGTCCCGAGGCAGATGAAGAAGATCCCTGGGAGGAGGCCTTCTCGGGCATACTGTGAGTACCACCGAGACCACGGCCACGATACCGAAGACTGCTTCCAGCTTCGGGACGAGATCGAGGCTCTCATTCGCCGAGGGCGTCTCGGTCGATATGTAAACGACCGACGTCCCCCGGCAGACCCGCGTCCGGCCGACCCGGCCCCTCAGGAGCCTCGGGAGCAGAATCGACCCGTTGCGGGAGTGATCCACACCATCACTGGGGGCTGCTCTCGGCCCGTGAGGAACGCAGGGGGCTCGGCGGAAGCATCAGGAGTGGCCGTCGCGAAGAGGCAGCGGGTCGGAAATGTAATCGCTTTTTGTGATGAAGATGTAAAGGGAGTTCAGACTCCCCACGATGACGCCATGGTGATCTCTCTCACTATGGCGAACTATGATGTAAGGCGTGTTCTTGTGGATAGTGGAAGCTCAGCTGATATTTTGTATTACGAGGCCTTCCAAAAGATGAGCTTGTCCCGACAATTGTTGCACAAAACATCCACCCCCCTCATAGGATTCACTGGAGACGCTATCTCGGCCGAAGGTGTCATTGAGCTGCCTGTGACTGCGGGCGTTGCACCCGCAGAAGCCACGGTGCGACTCGGGTTCTTGGTCGTCCGTGTCCCCTCGGCCTACAACGCTATCCTCGGACGACCCGGACTGAACGCCCTTCGCGCGGTGGTTTCTACCTACCATTTGCTCATGCGGTTCCCCACGGCGGCCGGGATTGGAGAGGTCCGAGGTGACCAACCAACCGCACGGCAGTATTTCCTAGCAACTCTCAAAGGGAAGAAGCCCATGGAGGCCCTAAGTGTCGAGTCCCTTGACGCCAGAGACGAAGTGGCCTTGCGGCACGGGGAGCCGGCCGAGGGCGTAATCGAAGTTCCCCTCGAAGAAGGCCGCCCGGACCGCACGGTCCGGGTCGGTGCCAACCTCGACTTGGAAGCTCGGCTCCGGTTAGTGGAATTCCTCCGAGCCAATGCTGATGTGTTTGCCTGGTCGGCGGCCGATGTACCTGGGATCGACCCGGAGGTCATTTCTCACGCCCTCAACGTCGACCCGACCCACCGACCAGTAAAGCAAAAGAAGAGACACTGTGCCCCGGATCGGATCCGGGTGGTCGACCAGGAGGTAGACAAACTCTTGGAGGCAGGTTTCATAAGGGAAGTGAGCTACCCCGAGTGGCTGGCAAACGTCGTACTTGTCCGGAAGGCGAGCGGGAAGTGGAGGATGTGCGTCGACTACACCGACCTGAACAAGGCGTGCCCCAAGGATAGCTTTCCGCTTCCGCGAATAGACCAACTGGTCGACGCGACTTCCGGATATCAGCTGCTGTCTTTCATGGACGCCTTCTCCGGCTACAACCAAATAATGATGGCTCCACAGGACGAGGAGAAAACGGCCTTCATAACAGACAGGGGGCTGTACTGTTACAAGGTAATGCCCTTCGGTCTGAAGAACGCTGGCGCTACTTACCAGCGCCTCGTCAATAAAATCTTCAAGGAGCAGATCGGCCGGAACATGGAGGTGTACGTGGACGATATGCTGGTAAAGAGCTGCCATGCGGATCAGCACATTGCGGATCTGGAGGAGACCTTCGCCACCTTGCGGAAGTTTCGTATGAAGCTAAACCCAGCGAAGTGCGCCTTTGGTGCTTCGGCCGGGAGGTTCCTCGGCTTCATTGTCAACCAGCGGGGGATCGAGGCCAACCCGAACAAAATCAAGGCCATCCAAGATATGTCCCCTCCGACCAAAGTGAAGGAGGTTCAGGAGCTCGCTGGAAGGGTCGCCGCGCTCGGACAATTTGTGGCAAAATCGGCCGAACGCTGCCATCCGTTCTTCAAGGTGTTGAAGCGCCCGAAAGACTTCCTCTGGACGGCTGAATGTCAAGTGGCGTTCGACCAGCTCAAGGAGTACATGGCGTCTCCTCCCCTGCTGTCCAAGCCGCAAGAGGGGGAGATGCTCTACCTTTACTTGGCGGTCTCCCCAACCGCAGTCAGCGCAGTACTGGTTCGGGAAGAGGCAAAACTTCAGAAGCCCGTGTACTACACCAGCCGAGTCCTCCGGGATGCCGAGACGCGGTACACGAAGGCTGAAAAGATCGCCTTCGCGCTGCTGACTGCGACCAGGAGGCTTCGCCCCTATTTCCAGGCTCATTCTGTCACCCTTTTGACCGATCAACCACTGCGGCAGATCCTCAGCAATCCTGAGAATGCGGGACGGCTGGTGAAGTGGGCAGTAGAACTTGGTGAGTTCGACATCCGCTACCAGCCCCGGCCCGCCATCAAGGCCCAGGTGCTCGCGGACTCTCTCGCTGAGTGCACTGTGCAGGAGGCGGAACCTAGGCCGCCGGAAACACCCAGCCTCGATCTCCCGATCTGGACGCTCCACATTGACGGGTCGTCGAACCCTGAAGGTGGAGGGGCTGGGCTGGTCCTTACCAATCCCGATGGAGTGATAGCCGAGTATGCCTTGAGGTTCGGATTTCCAGTGACCAACAATGAGGCGGAGTACGAGGCCCTAGTCACGGGACTCAAACTCGCCAAGGAGCTCGGCATCCGGCGTCTGAAGGTCTTCACCGACTCCCAGCTGGTGGTCGGGCAGGTTCGAGGGAAGTTCGAGGCACGGAGCCCGACCATGCAGAGCTACGTCCGGAAGGTGCAAGCACTCATTCCCGACCTCGGCAGTATTGACATTCAGCAGGTCCCAAGGAGCGAAAATGCTAGGGCCGACAGGTTGTCCCGCTTGGTGGGCGCTGAGGCACACAACTTGTCAAGGGCGATATACCTGGAGACCCTAGATGCCCCGAGCATCGGCGAGGCTGAAGCGGTAATGGCAATTGATCCGGAACCATCTTGGATGGACCCGCTTGTAGCTTACCTCGCCGAAGGGATCCTCCCCGAAGATGAAGATCAAGCTCGGCGACTTGTTATGAAGTCCGCCCACTACGTACTCTACGAAGGGAGGCTGTATCGGACCTCGTTCACCGCCCCCCTCTTAAGGTGCCTCCGCCCTTCGGAAGCGGCTTACGCCCTCAGCGAAGTCCACGAAGGCATCTGCGGATCGCACCTGGGGGCTAGGTCCCTGGCACATAAGATCATGAGGCAAGGCTACTATTGGCCGACCTTATTGGAAGACTCAAAGGATCACGTACGGAAATGCGACACCTGCCAGCGCCACGCCAACATCCAGAGAGTCCCCTCTGTTCCCTTGGCGCCAATCACCGCCCCCTGGCCCTTTGCACAGTGGGGAATGGATATCCTCGGACCATTCCCCATCGCTTCGGCCCAGCGGAAATTTTTGATTGTCGCCATCGACTACTTCACCAAGTGGGTGGAGGCAGAGCCACTGGCCACCATCACGGAGGCGCAAGTCCGGAAGTTCGTAAAGAAGAACATCATTGTCCGATTTGGGGTACCTCGGGTCCTCATCTCGGATAACGGTCGACAGTTTGATAACAAGCATTTCCGAGACTTCTGCGAGGAGTTCGGGATCGAACATCGGTTCACGTCCGTGTCGCATCCCCAAACCAACGGCGAGGCCGAGGTCACAAATCGGACAATCCTCCAAGGTATCAAAGCGCGGATCGGACGGACGGGGCAAGCTTGGGTCGAGGAGCTCGAGAATGTCCTTTGGGCGTATCGGACCACGCATCGGACTCCTACCGGGGAGACGCCTTTCAGCCTAACCTATGGCACGGAAGCCATTGTCCCCGTAGAGCTCGGACTTCCCTCACCTCGTATAGCCGCACACCGACCCGAGGCCAACTCGGAGCAACTCCGAGGGAACCTGGATCTCTTGGAAGAAGCAAGGAAAATGGCGCAGGTTCGGATGGCAATGTATCAGCGGAGGGTGGCCCGATATTACAACTCCAAAGTCCGACCGAAGCTTTTCAGAATTGGAGATCTGGTGCTGAGGCGAGCTAAGGCATCTCAACCTACGGAAGGTGGGAAGCTAGCGCCGAATTGGGAAGGCCCGTATAAAGTTCGTTGGGTAAACCGACCTGGCTCCTACCAGTTGGAAGCCCTAGATGGCCGAGAAATTTCAAGGGGCTGGAATTCCGCTAACCTGCGGATGTATTACCAGTAGAACAACAAGGCCAGAAAGACAATTTGAAAAGGTGCAACACTTTTCATTTCAATAATTTCTGGTTACAATGGCGTGCTCGTGTGATTACAAGGAATTCCCAGAGGGGAATTAGGGAGTAAAGAAAGCAAAGAAGAGGTGGAGAATCCGTGGAGCTGAGGACCGAGGATCCCAAACCCTCAACCCAAAGCAGCTGCAATCCCACCGGAAGTGGGTGCTTCTAACCGGAGGCGCCATCCAGCACCTCACCAAAAAGACGAGGAGCCGCCGCAGAAGAAGCTCCCGCTGCCCCCAGGGGAACGCCGCCTCCAAAGGATATTCCCATCCTCCCCAGTGGTAGGAAAGAGAAGGAATTCGAGGGGGAAGAGCATATGGAGGCGCGGTCCCGGACTGAGCGTCTGGTGCAGAGCTCAATCGGGAGGCTGAACTTCAAGGAGGGGAGATGTGATCCCGGATGAAACGCCTAGAGCGGAGTTCCGCCGGGAAGACCCTTCTTGTTGATCCCAGATGAAACGGCTAGTTGGCTGAAGTCGCAAGGGGAGCGCCTCCCCTTTCCTTCAACAGGAGTCTCTCAGTCATATGCCAAGGAGGAGGTCCGCGATCCATGGCAACCTGAACAGCTCCGGCTTGGCAAACTCCATCGTACCTGCACCTGTATTTATAGCCAAACTGCGGCCCCCTGGACGTTCCGATGCGGGTGGCTCCAATAAATGCAGGCGCATTGAAACCGGAGCCGTTCCGGCTCCCGAGGCGTATCTCCCCGCGATTTCCTAAGCGTCATTCTCCTTAAACCGCATTCTTTGTGCAGGACAATCCGGGTGTCATGTACCCCTAGGTCCACATATCTCCGCTCGCGCCCAGGCCGTATCCTCCTCGAAGAACCCGCGTATCGCGGCCGCTCAACTAACACTCCTCGCAAGCAGCAGCTGGCGATCCGATTTCCCAGGTAACGCATTAATTAGCGTTTAATGCCCTTCTCGTGTTCCCCCAGGCAACGCTTAGAGAAAAGGAGAAACATGATTGCGGCTGGCCACGGAGAAACCCCGTCGGGCAGCGAGCGACAAGCGCACGACCAACGAGCGGAATTTCCCGAGGCTCGGCCCTCGGATGCCTGGCTAGCCCGATGATCATCCCGGGAGCAGACTAGCCGGAAGCCCCGACCGGTCGCCTCGGCTTGCGCCAGCCTTGGCCGACCAACGAGTGGAATGTCCCGAGGCTCGGCCCTCGGATGCCAGGCTAACCCGATGATCATCCCGGGAGCAGACTAGCCTGAAGCCCCGACCGGTCGCCTCGGCTTGCGCCAGCCTTGGCCGACCAACGAGCGGAATGTCCCGAGGCTCGGCCCTCGGATGCCAGGCTAACCCGATGATCATCCCGGGAGCAGACTAGCCTGAAGCCCCGACCGGTCGCCTCGGCTTGCGCCAGCCTTGGCCGACCAACGAGTGGAATGTCCCGAGGCTCGGCCCTCGGATGCCAGGCTAACCCGATGATCATCCCGGGAGCAGACTAGCCTGAAGCCCCGACCGGTCGCCTCGGCTTGCGCCAGCCTTGGCCGACCAACGAGCGGAATGTCCCGAGGCTCGGCCCTCGGATGCCAGGCTAACCCGACGATCATCCCGGGAGCAGACTAGCCTGAAGCCCCGACCGGTCGCCTCGGCTCGCGCCAGCTTTGGCCGACCAACGAGCGGAATGTTCCGAGGCTTGACAACCCTCGGATGCCAGGCTAACCCGACGATCATCCCGGGAGCAGACTAGCCTGAAGCCCCGACCGGTCGCCTCGGCTTGCGCCAGCCTTGGCCGACCAACGAGCGGAATTTCCTGAGGCTTGACGGCCCTCGGATGCCTGGCTAGCCCGATGATCATCCCGGGAGCAGACTAGCCGGAAGCCCCGACCGGTCGCCTCGGCTTGCGCCAGCCTTGGCCGACCAACGAGTGGAAGGTCCCGAGGCTCGGCCCTCGGATGCCAGGCTAACCCGATGACCATCCCGGGAGCAGACTAGCCTGAAGCTCCGACCAGTTGCCTCGGCATGCGCCAGCCTTGGTCGACCAACGAGTGGAATTTCCTGAGGCCTAACCCTCGGATGCCTGGCTTAGCGCCGGAAGAGTTTCCTGAGGCCTAATCCTCGGATGTCTGGCTTAGCGCCGGAAGAATTTTCTGAGGCCTAACCCTCGGATGCCTGGCTTAGCGCCGGAAGAGTTTCCTGAGGCCTAACCCTCGGATGCCTGGCTTAGCGCCGGAAGAATTTCCTGAGGCCTAACCCTCGGATGCCTGGCTTAGCGCCGGAAGAATTTCCTGAGGCCTAACCCTCGGATGCCTGGCTTAGCGCCGGAAGAATTTTCTGGGGCCTAACCCTCGGATGCCTGGCTTAGCGCCGGAAGAATTTCCTAAGGCCTAACCCTCGGATGCCTGGCTTAGCGTCGGAAGAATTTCCCGAGGCCTAACCCTCGGATGCCTGGCTTAGCGCCGAAAGAATTTCCTGAGGCCCAACCCTCGGATGCCTGGCTTAGCGCCGGAAGAGTTTCCTGAGGCCTAACCCTCGGATGCCTGGCCTAGCGCCGGAAGAATTTCGGGAGCCAGGAGTCAGCAAGACGCTACCGAGAGTTAAAAGAAAAAGAAGGACGAAGGCGAGATGAAGAAACATTCAACTTGCATTAATTTTCATTGTTTCAGGGCCGAGGCCCATACAATTTGGCAAAACCCCGGTATACAAAAAAAAAAAAAAAGAAGACAACGAAAGGTACAAGAGGTCAGCTTGGAGGAACTCCCGGGTCGGGAACGTCGGGCTCGTCCGCAGGAGGTAGGGAAGCAGCAGGAGAACCAGCAGGCAATGGCGCCGGAGAGGAGTCGAGAAGGAAAATCTCGCTCAGGTCAACTTCGGGGTACTTAGCCGACACCCTTGCCAGGCCCTCCTCGAAGCCTAAGATAAAGGCTTCGGCCCCCGCGTCCGACGCGTCACGGACAAACTCGTCGGACTGACGATAGGTCTGTACTGCCTCCGACATATCATGAGCAAACTCGGCGGACTGGCGATAAGCCTCTACCGCCTAACGCCCGATTTCCGCACTCCTCTCGGCTAGCGCCGCCTCTGCCCGCTCCATAATCTGGGCTTTCGCCTCCAAGACCTTCGCCACAATCCGGCCTTCCGCCTCGGTGGAGACCCTCAGCAGCTCAGCCCGAGCCTCCTTGTGCTTCGCTTCGGCAGCAATGCGAGCAGCCTCAGCCTCCGTCAGGCGCGAATGAAGCTCCTGATCGCTCGCACGGGACTTCTCCAAGGCCGACTCCAATTCGCCCAGCTTAGCTTCAAGAGACCGGATTCGGTTGCGGGCGTTGTCGGCTGACCGCTGGGCCTTCTCCCACCTCTCCCGGTAGTCGGCAGCCTTCCGGGACTGCTTCTCGGCCCGCTCATCCGCCTTCTTGACCTCGCCCTCGAGACCCGAGGCAACCTTGAGCTGCTCCTGAGCCTCCAACAGTTGCTTCTCGAGGGCAGCAAAGCCGAGTGCCCGCTCTTCGGCCTCCCGGAGCCTCGCCTCGAAGTCCCCGGTCGTCCTGCCTGCCACAGCCTGGCCTCCCTTTTCCACTGCTTTCAGCCGGTCCTCGGCCTTCGCCAGAAGCCCCGCCTGTTCCTTGTAGCACTCCTCCAGACGGATCATGTACTGGGCGAGCTAAGAAATAGGAAAAATAAGGGAGTCAGGCGGAGAACAACAGAGCCAACAAATGGTGAAAAGCGGCCAGAAGAACACTCACCGACATGAGACAGACACAGCTGGCAGCCCCAACGTCAGAGACCTCCAACTCCCGGACCCGCCGACGGTCCTTCTCCAGCAGCACTGTTTCGATGAGATTTCGGGCGCCATCGGTAGTGAAGGCAGACCCCGATTTCTCCCCAGAGCCGGACGGTGGTTCTGCAGCCTTACCCCTATCCATCGCCTGGGGAAGAGTCCGGCCGATCGCGCTCGGGGCGGGGGTCACCCCAGGAATTGATAGGGTCCCGCTCGGTCGGGGCCTCGGCGCGTCCCTCCTCGAGTCATCAGGAGCCGACCGAGTCGAAGGCCGGGTCGGGGACCGATCACGTCCGACCCGTCCGTCTCGGGCAGGCTCGGATGATACCTTCGGAGTAGCGGCAATCTTACCACCGGAGGGCTGATACAGCGTCAGCTGCCGGTCCGTGCCCACGACGTCTCCCTGATCGGTGGGCCCGGACTCGTCGGTCGGCGTCGGAGGCACCTCCTTACGGGACTTCTTCGCCGGTGGGGCCCCGCTCGAAAGAGCTCGTTTCCTCCTCTGGGCTGCTTCCAGCAGGGACGCCCTACCAACAGCCTTTGTCTTCACCGACCGCATGACGTCGTCGATCTCTGCAAAAAGGACGGGATAGTTGGAGACGGAGAAACCAAAGGAAAGAACGGGACGAAAGAAGGGAAAAAGTCAAGAAAGAATCGGTGGCGGACTCACGGTCGGTGGGGACCGAGCTCAGACCGACATTCACCAAAGTATCCTCGGAAATAAGGCGGGCCACCGGGGGGAGCTGGCCCTCGGCAACCAACCCCTTCAAGGCGGCCAAGCCATCGGACTCCTCCCTTGACAGTCTCGATAGGCCGATCGGAGACTTCATCGGGGTCTCCCAGGTCGCCCTGATTTCCCAAGAGGGATCTGCATCAACAAAAAAGAAGCGCTCCTTCCATTTGTGAATGGAGGTAGGAGCCTCCTTGACAAGGCCGCATCCTCGCCGCGCTGCGAAGCACCACCACCCTTTGTCCTGGGGGTGGCCGCTCAGGCTGTAGAACTCCCAAAAAACATTCAGGGTGGCGGGGATCTCGTGCATACGGCAGAGAACCTGGAAGACCGTCAGGGCCCGCCACGAGTTCGGCACCAGTTGCGTCGGTGCCACTCTTAAACCCCGTAGCACCTGCATGACCAAGTCCGAAGGGGGAAAGCGGAACCCGGCCTGGAGAATGCCCTCATTGATGGCGATCTTCCCTGGAGGAGGATGGGACATCCTCTCCTCAGGCCCCGGGAGCGTGGCGTTGCAGGCCTCGGGAAGGTGGTACCGAGCCACGAGTCTGTCTAAGTCTGTGGCGACCAGCTCCGACTTAATTTGGTCTGCTCTCACTTCGCCCATTCCTAATGGCCAATAAACCTACGGTCAGGACGGGGACAGGAAGGGGGGAAAGACCGAAGCGACTGGAGTACACTAGTATAAGAGGGGAAAGTATGGAGAGCCCTAAGTAGAAGAATGGGGAAAACTCACCGGAAAAGAGGTAAGAACGGCTCCGAGAGCGCCAAAGGAGAAACTAGTGAACAGTCCGACGGCAGCAACAGCTGCGCAAAGGAAAAACTTGAAAATATCTGTAAAGAAGAAGACGGACGGGGAAAGGCCCCCGATTAAATAGGCGGAAAGGCAAGTGACGCCTCGATGACGCCAGAGGACGCCTGGCTGCCGAAGGGTCGCTCGCGCCCCAAAGGCGAATCGACACCATTAAGGAAGGATGTCCGCCGAAATCCTCAGACTGCCAGGTCAGCAATAACCGCTATACGCCATAAAAAGGGCGGGGAGCTCGAAGCGCGCGCGCCTCTCCGAGGAACGGCGGCAATCCCGAAACATCACTCCCTTCACCTGTTCCCCTTCTGGTTCCAGGCTCGGAAGTGGGGGGCTACTGTTACGGGGGAACTAAGCCGCCATGCCCCACGTGACCGGCACGCGCGCCCAGGAAGACTACGGCTCCCCTTTGATCCAGCAATCCGACCCCGAGTCGGACATCCTCGGCTCCGCAGCCCGACCCCGAGTCGGCTGCCCTTTGATCCAGCAATCCGACCCCGAGTCGGATATCCTCGGCTCCGCAGCCCGACCCCGAGTCGGCTGCCCTTTGATCCAGCGCTCCGACCCCGAGTCGGACGTCCTCGGCTCCGCAGCCCGACCCCGAGTCGGCTGCCCTTTGATCCAGCAATCCGACCCCGAGTCGGATATCCTCGGCTCCGCAGCCCGACCCCGAGTCGGCTGCCCCTTGATCCAGCGCTCCGACCCCGAGTCGGAGATCTCTTGATAACGACAGGCTATTCCCCAGAGGCACGCCGCGGCCTCCTGCTCCACTACTCCCTGCAACGGCTGTATCCGATGCTGCTCCACGATCTCCTGCATCAGCCGTACAAAGCGGAGCCCCACTATGCCCTGACGTGGCCGTACCCGGTGCTGCTCCACGACGCCCTGTAACGGCCATGTCAGTGGCCACACCATCGTGCCCCACGATAACGAACCCCCCTGAGAGACCCCCCAGCCAGGTATATATGCGGCTGGGGGGAGAAAGGGGAGGGGTGAGCAATATCTCCCAGAGCACTCTCTTACTTGCGATTATCACCTCTCCTCTTCCTCCAATCTCCTCTGACTTGACCGTCGGAGGGCCATCACCACCCTGGTGGTGGTGCAAGGCTTGTTTGCAGGTTTCTTGGCGGAAGGTGGAGCGCAACCAACACCAACCAAGACAACTCAGACGGAACCCCGTTCACACCGCAGTGCCAATCGTTCTCGGTTTGGACCACCAGCAACAGTTATGTTTCTAGCAAAATAAATATCTTTCTTCTTGCAATACAAACATTAGTAATTATACTTCAAGGTTTTGTGATCATCAAAATCAATCTTTAAATCAATCCTTGGGTCATCAAGGTGACATGAAGATTGGTGGGACCGCAGCACCCCATTCGAAACCCTAAGTCGCAAGTTTCTGTATCTTCACTAGGGGAGTGTGAGAGATCCGAAAAATAGTGAAAGGATTTGATCCAATTTTGTTTTAAAAGTCTCTAAAACAAATTAATGTCAAATACAAATTTCTAATTAGAATCTTTACTCTCTGCAGATGTCAATGGCTTCCAACCCGATAGTTCGAATTCTAGATAACAATAGGTTGACCGGACCAAACTATAAAGATTGGCTCCGTAACTTGAAGATTGTCTTGAGTTGCGAAAAGATAGCTTATGTTCTTGACCATGAACTCCCGGTGTTACCAACCCATGCAACCAATGAGCAGCGTGAGACGCATGTAAAATGGTTGGATGACGACAATAAGGTTAGGTGCTACATTTTGGCATCCATGTCCAACGAATTGCAATGCCAGCATGAGAGCATGAAGACTGCTAAGGACATACTTGATCACCTACAAGAGTTGTATGGTGAACAGAGTCGTGCAGAAAGGTTTGAAGTGTCCAAGCGGCTCTTCAAAGCCAAGATGCATGATGGACAGTCCGTCCATGAACATGGTTTGACCATGATCAAGGATCTTGAGGAGCTTGAGAAGCTTGGCAAGACCATGCACAAGGATTTGCAAACGGATTTGATCCTACAATCGTTGCCATCTTCATATGGGCAGTTTATTGTAAACTATCATATCAATAAAATTGAATGCACCAAACTTGAATTGTTGAATATGTTGGTGACAACTGAGGGAGCCTTGAAAGGTTCAAGGGCACAGTTCTCGCTGCTAAGCTAGCTTCTACTTCCAAGAGAAAGTCTACTGGGAAGAAGAAGAAGCCTGCGAAGAAGCAGAAGACCGAGAAAAAGCCGAAGAAGGAAGTT
Organism: Phoenix dactylifera; assembly: GCF_009389715.1. Taxonomy (NCBI): domain Eukaryota; kingdom Viridiplantae; phylum Streptophyta; class Magnoliopsida; order Arecales; family Arecaceae; genus Phoenix; species Phoenix dactylifera. Next base: position 56,668 of record NW_024068747.1, read on the forward strand.
CCTAAGAAGAAGGCCGAACCCAAAGAAAAATGTTTCCATTGCAATGAAGACGGCCATTGGAAGAGGAACTGTCCTATCTACATGGAAAATATAAAGAGCAAGAAGGGTGACACACCTTCTGAAGGTATGTCTAATATGCTCATTATTGAAACTAATCTAACAGTTTCTTCTATTTCCAGTTGGATTATAGACTCTGGTTCTAGTGTTCACTTGTGCACTACCATGCAGGGTCTAAAAGAAAGTAAAAGGCTTACGGAAGGTGCGGTAACCCTAAGGGTTGGCAATGGAGCAAGAGTTGCTGCTGTTGCTGTGGGCACATTTCCTTTGCATTTACCGTCAGGATTTAGTTTGATACTTAGAGATTGTTATTTTGTACCTAGTGCTAGCAGAAATCTGATTTCTGTATCTTGTCTAGCACAAGAACATTATTAATTCAATTTCAATAAAGACTACGTTTCTATTTATTTGCGAAATAAACTATTTGGACGTGGTTTTATGATTGACGGTCTCTATTACTTACATATGGATGTATCTGTGAACGTATCTGAGCATACAGTGAGTACAATAGGATGAAAAAGATCTAGAGATGAGATAAATCAAAAGTATTTATGGCACCTCAGACTTGATCATATAGGAGAAGACGGAATTAACAAATTGGAGAAACATGGGCTTTTGAGTTCATTGACTTCTGAGTCATATCCGATTTGTGAATCCTGCCTTCAAGAAAAAATGGCCAAATTACCCTTTGTAGGATACGGAGAGAGGTCCACTGAAATACTTGCCCTAGTACACACTGATGTGTGTGGCCCATTCGATGTGCAGGCTAGGGGTCAATTTTTCTACTTTATTACTTTTACCGATGATTTCTCACGGTATGGTTATGTCTATCTTATGAGACATAAATCTAGAGCATTTGAAAGATTCAAAGAATTCAGATTTGAAGTAGAAAAATAGACAGAAAAACTCATTAAGGTTCTTCGATCAGATCGAGGAGGAGAATACCTTAGTGGAGAGTTTCGCGATTATCTCAAACAAAATGGTATAGTTTCACAATGGACACCTCCTGAAACACCTTAACTCAACGGAGTGTTAGAAAGGAAGAATCGGACCCTATTGTATATGGTCAGGTCCATGATGAGCTTCACTGACTTACCCTTATTTTTGTAGGGAGATGCCCTACTTACAGCTATCTACATATTGAATAGAGTTTCCTCTAAGTCTGTTCCTACCACACCGTATGAGATATGGCATGGTAAGAAACCAAGTCTTGGTTATCTCAAGATTTGGGGATGTCCGGCCCAAGTCAAACGACAACAGGCAGACAAGTTAGAGGCTAGGACAATTGGTGCTCGTTTCATTGGATATCCTAAAGAGTCATTGGGATATAATTTTTACATCCCAGAAGACCACAAAGTGTTTGTAAGCCGACATGCCATCTTTTTGGAAAAACAGTTTATCCTTGATAGAGGCAGTGGAAGGAAAATTGAGCTCAAAGAGAAAGTCTCTCAAGAGCAACGAGCAATTAAGCCTAGTGAACCTATTCACATTGAGCCAATACATGAAGAACCTCGTCCACTTCGTAGATCCAGTAGGATCTCCCATCCTCCTGAAAGATACTTAGGTATGCTTACAGAGGAAATAGAGGAAGAGTTTCTCATGGGAGAAAGAGATCATAATAAGGATCCCAAGACCTACAACGAAGCGATATTAGACATCGACTCCGAAAATGGATGGATGCGATGAAGTCAGAGATAGACTCCATGCATTCCAACCAAGTATGGACCTTAGTAGATCCGCCTGAAGGTATAGTACCTATTGGATGTAAATGGATCTACAAAAGAAAAATGGGTTCGGATGGCAAGGTAGAGACCTATAAGGCAAGGTTGGTGGCAAAAGGTTATAGTCAGCGCGAAGGCATTGACTATCAAGATACCTTTTTACCGGTAGCCATGCTGAAGTCCATTCGAACGTTGGTTGCCATTGCAGCTTATCATGATTATGAGATATAGCAGATGGATGTGAAAACTGCTTTTTTAATGGATATCTTGAGGAAGATATCTATATGGAACAGCCTCAGGGTTTCACTTCCAGTGATGGTGATCACAAGGTCTGCAAGCTGCAAAGATCCATTTATGGACTAAAGCAAGCATCTCGGAGTTGGAATACTCGTTTCGATGAGGTGATCAAATCGTTTGATTTCATCAAGAACGAAGAGGAACCATATGTGTACAAAAAGGTCAGTGGGAGGGCTACAGTATTCCTCGTATTGTACGTGGATGATATACTCCTAATTGGGAATGATATTCTCATGCTCGCATCGGTCAAGTTATGGCTGTCTAAGAAGTTCTCCATGAAAGATCTAGGTGAAGCATCTTATATTTTGGGGATTAAGGTCTATAGAGATAGATCTAAGAGGATGCTTGGCCTATCACAGAAAATGTACATAGAGCAAGTGCTGAAGAGGTTCAGCATGAAAAACTCTAAGAGAAAATTGTTACCCCTAAGACATGGGATAAATCTGTCCAAAAAGATGTGCCCTAAAACATCTGAAGAGATTCAGTGCATGAGTAGGATCCCTTATGCATCGGCAATAAGGAGCCTCATGTATGTCATGCTATGTACTCGACCTGATATAGCACATGCTGTGAGTGTCACGAGCGAATATCAGTCAAATCCAGGCGAGGAGCACTGGATAGCGGTGAAAAAATATCCTTAAGTACTTGAGAAGGACTAAGGATCTGTTTTTGGTCTTTGGAGGAGGCACAGAGTTAAAGGTAGAAGGATATACTGATTCAGACTTCATAACTGATCCTGATGATAGAAAGTCTACATCAGGATATGTATTCTTATGCAATGGAGGATCGGTAAATTGGAAGAGTTCCAAGCAACCGATTATTGCAGATTCTACCATGGGAGCAGAGTAAATTGCTGCATCGGATGCTGCGAAGGAAACATTCTGGTATAAGAAGTCTATCGAAGAGCTAGGAGTCATGTAATCAGATGCCATAATCCTTTTCTGCGACAACAACGGCGCCATAGCACTGGCTAAGGAGCCGAGATCTCACCAGAAGTCCAAGTACATAGAGCGGCGATTTTATCTAATTCGCGACTATCTTGAAAAGAAATATGTAGAGGTGCAGAGAGTAGGCTCCACTGATAACGTGGCGGACCCATTTACTAAGCAACTGAGTCAGAAGAAATTAGAAGTCCATCTTGAAAAAATGGAACTTAAATATATGTCTGATTGGCTTTAGTGCAAGTGGGAGATTGTTAGAAGTATGCCCTAAAAGCCAACGTGGCTGACGCATATTTGTAATCTGGGACATAAATTTGTAATTTGATACTTATTAATAAATAAGATTGGGCAATTTATTTTTCATTCATGTTTGTATGTGTCCATGAATCGTCCAAGAAATTAATAGATGATGACACATAATTTCAAGGAGTTGAGAATTTGAGGCTTGTGTCATTAGGGATTAATTTCTAAATTCTCCTGATCGATGGATCCATCACGAGGGACGGTGATCAATCCGCTAAGATTAGTGCACAGATCACTTAGTCAGATGGACGAGTCTCGAGTCCACGGTGTAGAGACACTGGAGTGATTATGCAAGTACTTGTTAGAGAACAAGGTATTGAGCGTGACCAAAGATAGTAATCATATGAATGTCTATTCTCTCGTCAGTGACTACTTATGCTGTAGTTGTATGACTGATTCTTTGACCTGCGATGCCTCAGCTATTCACTGTGAAGTTGCTGTAGTTTGATGAGCATGTAAACTTGGGGCCTAGTCATTCGGATTCTTGTAGAGTGAATTGGCTGCAGTAGGTTCATTTTGGAATAGGGTTGCATCTAGATGAGATCTATCGATCTTGATAGATTAGGAGTGATCCTATGTGATTTATGAGACTGAGTTCGATAAATTCCTGGCCAGGTATTTTGAAAAAAGAGTTTTCCATATCTCGAACTGGAAGTCGTATAAAATTGACATATGACAGACGATGGGATTTGACGAGATATCCATAACCTCCATCATGTCGGGATCCATGATAGAGGAACTGTATCATACGCTAACTGCACCAAGAGGTTCAGATATTCCATTCTGCTGGGTTGCCACCACATACTGCTAGGTGTTACTAGTGGATTGTGAGACTCGAAAGCATTCACTTGGTGATCAGTGAACCCTAAGAGTAGAACTAAAATCGTTTCAGTCCACTGAAAGGAGTTTCAGTGATATTGAGATGGAGATCTCAATATTTCTCACTGCCAGTCAGAATAGAACCTACGGGGTCGCACACATAGAGAATCTAATTAGTCAGACTATCATAATTGTGATTTGGAATCATAATAGAAATCAATCATCAATATGATTGGTGATTGAATTAACCCACTAAGTGTTAGTGAGTTAATGGAAGAAGAATTAAGTGGAATTGATTGCAATTGGATTGCAATTGGGCTGATTTAATGAGCCAAATCAAATTGGGTTCGACCCAAATTGATTTGGGTTCATGATTGGGTCAATTTGATTAAACCAAGGTTTGTGCGGGTTTTAAAGACCACATGTCGTTGTAGGATGAATATGACTTAAGTCATGTTCACACTATGCGGACTTTAAAGTCCCCATGGCGTCGTAGGATGCATTGCTCCCAAATCAATTAATTCTCCTAATGAGATTAGAAATCCTAATATGATTAGAAAATTAATCAATTGATTAAATAGACACATGTCATGCATCTATGAGCACAAGAATTGGACACTTGGCATTAATCCAAGGGTGGGTTATAGTCCCATACTCCTAATAAGATTAGGAAGAGCCCTAAACCCAATCTATAAAAGGGTAGCAAGGGAGAGTTATGAATTAATTCTCTTCTCTTCCTCTCCACGCCTCCTCTTCTTTCTTCCTCCGTCTCCACGGCAGCAAGGGGTCTTCATCCTCCTCTTCTTCCACGGTAGCAAGGCAAGGAAGATCCACGTGCAAAGTTTCTCCTTCCTCTTTCTCCATCGCGAGCAAAGGTTGAAGAAGAAAGGGTTCTTCTTTAAGGAGGTATGTTGCAGAATTTTATCTTCTAATCTATATGATAGTCATGAGAGGTCTTTGCAAGGAGCTAGCACTCCGGTAAGACCCTATCTCAGATGATTAGATCCTCGTATGGATACCTGTAGAGGCCGGACAATTGTGTGGCTCAACAGGAACCTAGATAGATCATCAGGCTGCGGTGTTCTTTACCTGCAGAATTTTTGAAGATGGGATCTTCCAATTAATTTCTTTTGATTTTAGTTTCAGTTTTATGAATCTTAATCAACCTTCCTCAGATCCTAATCTCCCCTCCCTAATGAATTCAAAGATCATCTGGATTTGGATACAGAAAAATTTTTGAATTCTACGATCCGAAGCGCGTTCATGCGATGAACGACGTTCCGTTCGAATTCCGCTGCATACGTCGCATCGAACGGGGCGTAACTCAGCAGCTCCTGCTATATACTAAATCTGTAAAAACTCAACATAATTTCCAAAATGGAAATATCAGGAGTGGAATTATTAATTATAGCAAATGCATCATTCTGAAGGTGATCAAACCAAATGAATGGGGACTTGACCCAAATCAGGCCAAGCAGCTCACAACCAATGGACAAGTCTATCTAGTCAATTAGTGGGACTATGTTCAGGCATTCACCAATATTTTCTATTATAAAAATTCCAAAAAAAAAGCATTCTTGGTTTATATAGGTGGATCCCGAAGTACTGCAGAAATCATTGCTAGGATGGTTTCACAAATGATGGACCAAGTTTGGGCCAGATCTCAATATGCTGCCCACACCAATTGTTGAATATTTTGAAGAATAGGTGGATAATCATCCCACCATCAACAAGCTCACAGATGACTGCATCTCTTCAGAGCTATGTCCGATGATGTTCATAATCCAGAACAAGATCCCATGGATATTCAAGTGGATCATATCGGCAGAGATGGACCAGGAGGTAAATATTCCTGTTCTTAAGAGAAAATTTCTCTATAAATGGTGGCTGGGAATGTCCAGAGAAAAATATGATGATATCATCACCACCATTAAATCTGATTTAGCAGCCTTTAAAAAAAATTTTACTGAAATCCAGCAATCTGAAGGCTCTACTGACAATTATTTTTGCCAGTTTGAAAGTTAAACTCTCCAGAAAATATCCACAATGTACTCCTGAAGAGATCATATCCAAATGTCTGGACCAGCTCAAGCAGCAGTTCTGCTCCACCTTTGAAACAGAGCAGATGAAGACAGACTCCATGAAGAGTACTGCATCAAAGAAGACAGTATCAATGAAGGATACTGCATCACAGAGTTCATCTAACTCTATACCTGATGATAATAATAAATTCAGGTGTCTTGCATGAGAAGCCCAAGATCCTTATGTAGAGGATACTCGATCTCCTGAAGAAGAAGAAGAACAGTCTACTTCTATAAATAATCAAATGCATAAGACGAGTAGAGCTGAAGCTACAGAACATATGTGGCAGAGTATTTTGGCAATTAGGCCAAGAAAGGGTGCAATCAAGACCCAACATCAATTAATTATTGATGATCCCAAGTTTAAGCCAGTAAAGCTGCATCAAACCAAGGGGAAAGAACATGCCTCTGACTAAGGAGAGGAAAAGCATATTGCTTTGAGACCGGGAAGAATCTACTTTCGGCTGAACAACCAAGCTTTGTGTCTTCATCAGCAATACTTGCGGTGGAAGAAATCACTTCTCACCAACACAAGGATGGACAAGTCCAGAGAAGATGTTCTGAACAAAGCTGATGCAAATCTAATCAGCAGTGCCAGCTCGTGAAACCAGCACCAAAGTGGTCCTGATAAAAGCCACTTTCAGTCATATCATTGCTTTCCTTCATGCGGAAGGAATCCCTCCGATCGAGAAAAGATGCTTTCTTGGCAACGAAGGAATCACTTTCGGCAGAAAGCAATACCGACCAATGTCACGTCACTCTGAAGGATGGCATCTCCACCAGCAGAGGACAAGAAAAGGATGCACGAAGGATTCTACTTTCGGCGGACCAAGGACACTGCCATATAGTGGGAATCAACTACTTGATGCGGTCCTAATGGACTTTTAGATTTTGAAAGACCATATATGCATAATTGGACCAAAAATACTTGCCGAACCAAACCCAACCTATTGACAATCCTAATAGAACTTTGAAGCTTGAAGAATGATCAAGCAGAAGTGTACATTGATAAATGGACCGAAAACACTACCGGAAGGAATCCGGTCCACTGACAAGCCTATTTTACGTGATATCAATAGAATTTACGGTCAAGTTCAATTCCAACCACCCAACCCTTTCGGGCTCTATCCAAATTGATCCAAGATCCGGTCCATTGATGGTCGGTGTTGGACGACCCTGTGAATTTTTTGTTGGCACTCAAAGTAAGAAAATATGAGGAGCCCAAGTCCAACCATAAATCTTCCGGCCCCCAACTCTTCCTTATCTCGGTACATCGCCAATATTGTGGAATCCTACTTAGCTCGTACCGTCCCTCCCACACCCACCGGCTCTACCATGCTCTGGTAACCAAACTTTTGGCGGTCAAACTCTATATCATGCGTGTGAACCCAATTCTCTCGATCAGCACCATATTTTTTAAAGAAAAGAAGTTCTCGTTAACAACCTGCAAAAAACTCTTATAATTATTATGTCCATTAATAATTAAAAATAGAGAGCCCATAAGACTATCCCAGAACATAGCGAATATGCTGTTGTTCCTAAGGCGGCACGTTTGCTCTTTAGTTACGCACACTTCCATTCTCCTCCATCAATTGAACGATTTTACATAGAAGGCGCCCTTCGAGGAGCCCCAAAAGTCCATGCCGGAAGAAGAAGGGTTTTAGGAAATTCTAACTTCCTTCAACCTTCGGTGAATCACATTTGGATTCAAAACCTGCTCCCATACACTTAGGAGAAGGTTGGCTTTCTGGCATCCAGTGCAAAGAGATGACAGATTGTGGCGGTAAAGCAAAGAAGACTAGACGCAGCAATCTGGTGACTGCAGTTTAAGCCGGAAAACTAGAAGTGAAGAACAATTAGGAATATGGGGAAGGAGTGGACCTCGTGCAGAACGTCCCTGATTTCCGCCCAGCTGGTTCACCATATCGAAACCCCCAAGACTGAGCCACCGCTGCGGTAGTGAAAAAGAAATTGCCCGCTCTAGAGAAAAAGAAATCAAGAATGAAAGAACGTGGAACTAAGATGCAAAATTCTTGATGCCAATTCCTTCTAATCAAATCCAACAGCAAGGAAAAGAGGAACCTAAAATAAAGAGATGAAGAAGGAACAATCACTCACCAGCGTCCCAATCGAGCCAGCCCTGCTCCTCGAACCACCGCTGCGGATTGGCTGGAATGAATCGCAGCACGCTCCCGAGCCGCCCGCCCCACCGCCTCCGCAAGGTTCAAAATCTTGAACCCAAAAGATCAAGAAGCCCTCTCGGCAGATCAAGAATCATTCTCCAGCGCCGCTCTAGGCGGCCGGTTGCCGGGTTTCTTCAGATCTCAGCCGATCGAGGCTCGCCTTGCTTCTTGAACCGCCGCTGCAGATCTACCGGGAAGAATCAGAGCATCTCCCAAGCAGGCGGCCCCCGCCGCGACCGCGGCGGCAGGTGACACCGTCCCTGAGATCGGAACGACGGCAGGAGCTATGTTGCCAAGACGCCAGGGCGAAGACGACGATGATGGTGAGGCCGAGGTCGCCGAGAACGACGGCTGATGGCTGGCACATCGAGCCCTTCTGCGCCGCTGCATGGACCCCGAGGTGGCAATCTGTCGCCGGCCGGGGCGTACATCGGAGGGGAGCGGCGGTCAGCCGGTTGCAGCCCCGGCGGGGAGAAGAGCTCGCGACCCATGGCCCTTCCTCTGTCTTTCTTGGTTTTTTTCGAGGAGGAGAAGATGAGCCGGAAAGAAATGGTGATGCGGTGTTTTAAACGATCCGAGTCCGGCGCACTTTAGCAGCGGCAGGATGAATGGGATACGATGCATGAGACGGGGTACGGAAGGGGATAGGCAGGATTGAGAAGAAGTAAATTTTAATGGTAAATGTCTTTGGTGCTTAATTAATAACGGGAAGTGTAATTACCTCGTTGGCGATTCATTTGACCTTGATCTCCGATCTGATAATCTTACGTAGATGGTTGAGATGCAAAATATGTCATAAAAATTCTGTAATGAGAAAAATACTTTGGGACCATTTCATGTAAAGTTTCGAAAACTCCACTAGCCTGTTTTATGTGAAGATTGGTGTGCAGGCAACAATCTTATTCATTTCTCTAATAAGTTCATGCCACATGGCATCGAGATTTTTTTTGGTACGATGCAGGAGACCCTAAGCATTATAGTTAACCAATTGGGTTCATTTTGCTTAAGATTTCATAGCAGTCAAAATTTAGTTTTGACTAGTTCACTAATAAAAAAATATTGTTATTTTGACTAGATGGGTATATCGAATCAAAAGGCCCTGATTCACTCGATGCTTCTATATAGGTGCCAGAGTTAGAAATTAATAACAAGGGCAATATTGGGATTTGGTGGAGAATATAGCTACAGTACATAGGTCGGAAAAGAAAGAATAATCCGAGTCCATCCATAATGTTGTGGGTTGGAAAGCCCACCGAAATCGAGCATATCTCAATATCAGCCTATCCTATAATTCTATCTCATGCCCATTTATTGTCTCGTGCAAGGGAGGTCTTACAGGCAGGGAAGCAGGAGCAAAAAGATTGAACTAGCCCACACATCTACTCTCCTCTCAATCCACCATAACTCCCATCTCCTAGTATGTCATTCCCACCCCCATTGTCGAGAGCAGCCAGCCTGACGTCTTTATGCGAGTGCTCCATGAATATTTTTTTCAATCTCGAATCTCTTTCTGGTTTCCCTGGTGAGGTATTCATCCATTGATCGATCAACAGATTATAGAGAAGCAAAAGTCTTTTGAGTCTCCATTGGCAGCAAGCAGTTTCTTTCTTTTCTCAAGGCAGGAGAGAATGAAAGGCGAATCAAAGCTTACAATATGACCTTAAAAAAAGAGATCTTATTTTATTTTAGTCTTGGGACAGAAAAGACCATGCCCAACTAGCTATTATGGGCTATGAATAGATTTGTTTGGATTTTGGGGATAATGTTCCCGGTTGTCCCAAAAAAAGTGTCATGTAGATACTCCTAGCCTTGCAAATCTCATGTAAGCTCACTCTGGATCTCTAACCAACTTGAGCATCAGACGTGTTATAATAATAGGGGTGCAAATGAGTCGGGTCGGGTCGGATCTTGAGTGACCCCGATCCGACCCAATTTTTTGTTCGGGTCCTAATTTTGGACCCAGATCTGACCCGGTTGAAGATCAGGTCGGGTCGGGCCAGATCCGAATCGGATCCACTTTTTTGTGCTTTGGGAAAGAATTTGGCCAAATCTAATTTGGTCATATCATAATTATGAGGTTGGTGGGTGACCCATGACTTGAAAGACTTGCAATTGACCTCTAGTCAGAACAGCCGGGACGAACTAAGCCAGTCTACAAGCCAAATTCCATATCCCACTATTTTTATCTATATGACTGATTGGGCGGAACTTGGTGTCTCCCAGCTCCCCTCTCACAAGGGCAAAATAAATCCCTGACCTTCTTCCAAAATCCAATTCCATTGCAGAAAACTGGCACATGACCCATCAGTTTAGCGTTCCCTCACTTCTCCCTTCAAAAGTTAAAAGAAACAAAAACCAAAAACAGAAGGAAAAAAAAAACGAGCTACCGAGACACCAGGCCAGATGTATCAACAGTGTAATAGATCGAGAGAGAATCCTGACGGGCCGAGGCTCCATAGGATTCTGTGAACCTATGCCTGTTACTATCCTTCCTACTCCCTTAGGACTTTTCCCCTTCTCTCTCTCTCTCTCTCCCCCCTCCCTCCAGGTCCATTCGGGTCGGGTCGGATCCATTCGGTAAACCCAGATCTGACCAGGAAAAATAATTCGGGGTCCAATTTCGGACACGACCCGGACCCGCGGGTCCAAAAATTAGGGTCGGGTCGGATCTACGCGGGTCGGGTCGGATCACGGGTCGACCCGACCCCATTTGCAGCCTTAAATAATAAGCTCTTATTTTAGTTTTTCTTGTTACTGTATAATATTTGTCTACTATAATGCAGATTTGTTAAGCCTTAAATTTTGGAGATCTTGGTCTCTTGTCTTTGCTAACGAGGACACACTACCAACATGGTCCTTTCATGAAGTACTTCGTATGTGGCCTTGTGTTCAAGTCAATGATGTGCTTAATTGGCTAAGGTCTAGCTAAAAGGACAGAAGCACCCAAATTTCCCAAGCTAATCAAGGAAATGTATTATTTAGACAAGGGGTTATACTTACAATGGCTTTTGCACATGGAGACGACCATTCACCTGGCATCGTGAGTCATACTTGACGAGCACTAGAGTACAAGTATTTAGATATGTGAATTGTAATGCATATACGAGACTACAACTTCTTGCAAGAGTCTGAATTTTATTTAATAAAAAATAGATTTTTGTACATGGACTATAAAGGTCAAAAAAAGAGGCGCTATGAGGGTATATTGGCTGGACAAAAAGAGAAGGGGAAAAAATTGCTTTTCTTCTTTCCTCTTTGATTGTTATCTAGGTCCAACTCTAAGAGTTTCATTATATACTAGATAACGATAATAAAAAAATATTTAATATATATGAAGATAAGTATAATAATGTGGGAATAACACATAATATGCTAAATGGTGCTTTTAAATATAAATTAGCAAAAGAATTTGAGGGGATTACTGGGATCTAAACAAATCAATTACTTTTCAAATGTCCAGATTTTTTTAAAAAGAGACCAATTACTAATTGCATAGAGACTGTTAGGGCTAGAAGTGAGCTAAGGCTGGCCTGATGCTCATCGAGTCATGCTATGGGCTAGGTCTGAGTCAACTTAGAACGAGTTTGGGGCTCAAAATAAAGCTTGTAGATATCTTGGATAGAGCTTGAGTAGATATTTGGGTCGGCCTAGATCCAGCTAGAGCCCTAGCCTAAAATAGGCCCAAATTCCAAGCCTAATGTTAGGCTTGGATTTAGCCAAGCATCTAGTCCTAGGTCAATTTCTTAATTTAGTTCATTGGGATTGGTGTAAATGAGCTATGGCTCAATCGAGATCGTGGCTGCCGGTTTTCTTGGGCTCTATTACTCTTGAAGTGTCTAGATCGGCCGATCACTAATCAAATTAGCTAGGGTTCTAAAGAGTCCTGATCAGATGGCATCTTTTTCGCCCATGGATTTCTTTCAAGCGGTGAGTAACTGGTTGCTGGCAAAGATGTTGCAATTGTGGACATCGTTATAAGACCTCTCCATCGAGGCCTTAGAGAAGAATGGAGTGATATAGGAGCTTGTCGAGGTCCCAAAGGTAATCTAGGAGAGCCCACATGGCCTTGAGGAGGATAGAATGAGAGTGGAGGGCTACAATGGATGTCGAGTCGAGGGCAAGGGAGTGGTTGCAATCAGTGATACCTTCGGCAAAGCAACCGGGGTACAGAAGGTGGCAACACGGAAGAGAGAGATAGATAAGAAAGGACAAGGAGAAAACTCAGGTCTTTCCCAATCATCAGTGGAGAAGTCATCATTGATGCCCAAAGGCAGAAATAGATGGCGACACCCAGGAAGAGAGCAACAAGAAATAGATGGCAACACCTAGGAAGAGAGCGAGACTTGTCGAGCCGATAGTAGACTACTGATGGAAGTCTACCTTTCAACAAATCCTAGTGGGAGTCAGAGTTTCAAGAGAGGCTAAAGCCTAGGAAACCCTAGCCTTGACCTCTATTTAACTATTCCACCCCTCTTGGCTTGTCCCACCAACGATCATCATCGATTTCTTCTATGTCGATTCTCCTGGTATTGCCATTGACTTGCTTGCCAAGGAAACCTCCATACCTCGTCGGAGTCAAGGTAATAGCCCTGATTTCTCTCTCTCTCACACCTTTTCTAGCCTTAAAGCTACCATCACAGACCTAATTATAGTCTGATGGTTGCAAACTTCATCACACAGAGCTCCCCTATCTTGGTTTTCTTCTTCTATACTCCAATTCCTCCAGCCAGCAGTCACTACTGACATGGCTTCTAATGTAGCCTTCTACAAAGGTGGGACCTGTGGTCGATGCTACCACTACCATCACTGGCCATCCTCCAACCTGGTTTAAGCACACGACTGCCTTCTATATTTTTATTCTCTTTCTTTTCTTTCTCATTGGTTATCGATCATCCGTTTGTCACAAGTCACTTGTTTCTTGCCATCCTTTGGTCACCACCTATGCCCTGCCCTTCCCCTCGTGTTCCTCTATTTTAAGAGAGAACCGTGAAGGGCTCCTCCCATCATTATCCCTCTTTCTCTCTTTCTCTCTTTTCTCCCTCTTTCTCTCCTTATGTGGTTCAGTAGATCTAGTGGAGGCTCCCAAACTCCTACTTTGTGGACCCCAAGTTAACCCAAGTAGAAGGTCTTGCACTGGCACTACTACGATCTCCCAATGTGTCGACCTTCACCTCAGCCTTCGTCGGGTATCTTGAACCCACCATTGACAACTCTTATCATACCATCCTTGCCCTCATCAAACTCTTGCTTTGGGATCCATTGGTTGAGTCATCCGGATTTGACCATTATGGGCTATCGAACACCATTACCCTGCTAGTCATGTCTTTCTCTCTCTCTCACACACAAATTTTCCATCATTAATCGTGATCATTATAATTTTTTTGATTATTTGTTTTGGTTCTATAGGGGTGCAATTGATCAGAAATGATGATTTTGAGCAAGATGTTTTATGCTTGAGTCCCTAAATTGAGATAAACCCTAATTTCTTTCCTTATTCATTTAGCCATGAATTAAGCTAGGATAGGAAAATTTGATCTAAGACTAATTCAAATATAAGTACTCTAAAATTAGAAAATTAGCAATAATTAACTTAATTATTATTGCCGACAATTGACCAAAAATAAGTTTGTTTTATATTGACTTTAAATTCATTGCACATGTTAGGTGTGGACGAATAACACTTTAGTTGAGTTGATTGCTAGTAGAGGTAGGAATCCTTGTACATGATCACTTGTATAATTATTGGTACATTATATATGATAAGTAATTTATAAGAATTTTCAAGTATGATCACCTGTATATATATACATACATATATGTATATGTATGTATATGTGTATGTACATATGTATGTGTGTGTGTATGTATGTATCTATCTATATTCATCATATACTGTTAAGTTTGGTTTGCATAGGATTTGATACTCATGTGCATCGAATTCTTCCCCGATGTGGCATTGAAATATATTTACATAGTAAGCATGAAAATGAATTTGTATGATTGGTTAGTTGGATGTGATGATCTAGACTAATCATATTGTAGATGCCCCACCATAGGTTGAAAATATGGTATTATTGATGTTCTACCATACATCAAAATTGTAATACTGCTTTTTCCCTATCATGAACTAAAAACCTAGCCATGGTTAGTCTAGAGTTGAAAAACTAAAAATTATTGGATCTGAAACATGCTAATAAAAAACAAGTATAATTTATTTGAAGTTATTGTTGCATGGTAAGGATATTTTGATGCTATGTGATGATGTATTCCAATGGATGAAATTATATTATTATGTTGAATAATTGGTTCAAATTTTGTGGATTATATTTATATCATTATTGATTATTGATTATTTATTATTTATAGTTTTATATTATTTATGTTGGTGTGGGTGTGTGAGGATTCTTACTGAGTTGTTAGCTTATATTATCATGTTACTTTTCTTTACAGAATCACAACACACTTGGTAAGGAATATTTTGTAGATGATTATCAGCAGTTAGTATATTTCTGATACCAGATGAACTTGAACTATATAGGACTTCTAAAAGGTAGGACATTGAAACAACTCTCTACTGCCTAACTTGTGGTCATGCTATAGTGGTACTGATGGAGATGACTATCAAATCATACATGGTAGCCTATCAATCTAAGTTGTCTAATCAAGATCATACTTAGGGCATGATGGTTGAGTTGGGAGAATTGAATGAAACAAGAATAATGATGTCAGACTATTTGTATGCCTAGAATCTTATAGTTACTTATTCTTATGATAAGAGGATTTGACTGTGGTAATTTGATATTGGAGACTTGGTATGGAAAGTAATACTCCATATCAAACTACAAGATCCCAAATTTCGGAAGTGGTCTCTAAATTGGGATGGACCATAAATTTGTACTTCAAGTACATCCTAGAGGAGTCGATTCACTGAAGGACATGATAATAAAATTCATGGCTGATCCATTAATGGATAATATCTAAAAAACTATTATCCTACACTTTGGGAGTGCATGAAAAAGTACAAAGTTAGAAGATCGCATCAATTCATACATTTGATTAATGCAATTATACAATAAAAGTGCAGATATAAGGTCGATTGGAGTAATACTAGCAACATACATGCTCCACTCTTTTGACCTATATAGGCTACCAGTAGTGACCAAGGCATGGTTGGCATTGAGCTTCTATGTGGACCCAGGCACTAAAGGTTGAAATAGAAAGAGATATGCATGAACTAGCCTAAAGATGGTGAAGGTAAAGAATCAGCTGAAGGTCGGATGTAAAGATGCCGACTTGCTGATTGGAAGCTCTAGGTTAGAGGAACTCGATTGTGATGGCATTTCGATTTGATAAATTGGCCAAAAGCCAACTGATCAAAAGTACTTTGGTTGTTTTGGCCAATACTTAGTTTGACTTGTAATGAAGCCTAGGCAGAAAACGGAGGGAGGCATGAGTATTATTAGGAAGAGAGTAAGAGATGTATACTAGTAGAGATAGGTAGAGCTAATTTATAGAGGAGCATGTTTTACTAAGGAATACATATAGGATTCCCATCAATGTTGAGGATCACTCAAGTAATATGCAAGCCAACCAAATGTATCGGGATATTCAATGTTGGAAGTTTCATGATGGAAACACATAATTTGGAAAATCGGAAAGGGTATGAGCAGATTGCCAAGGGTAGCAATGTCGCATTGATAAACAATCAACAATCAGTCAACCTCAAGGGCATAATTTCAAGATCTTCATTGCACAACTACCTATGGGATGGTGATGAAGACATTCGATCAGCCTTTTGCTCATGGATCGACGAGATTTGGGAGGTATTGTTTATACCTCCTCTCAACAACTTAGATGGCAGTTATGAACTAGTGCTGCATTGATGAGGCTAAGAGATAGGGATAGATAGGAATCATGCGATCCCTACTACACCTATCAGAACTTGACAATGATAGATGGGATGATCACAACAAGTGAAGAAACAAGCTAAAGGACATATGTCAAAAGATGTTAACATTAATTTAGAAGAGATTTGGTATGTGGTTATTGTCATGCCCCCGCCTCTGCGAGGCACTTAGTGCCCACATGCCTCGCAGAGGCGGGGGCGTGATATTTGGTATCAGAGCCAAGGATGGCTCTTGTCCGATGGTGGGAAGGGTGTGAGGTCCAATAGTCCCACATCGGAAAGACTCGTTCTAGAGCCTGGGCATATGAGGCGGGTGTCTCCTAATCCTGCAGACGCGTTTTGGGTGGAAAACAAAACCGAAGAGGGATGAAGGACGCTTGCGTGAAGCCCCAGAATCGGATAATATCTGGCAGGGGAGCCCCGTGTTCCCCCCTCATGTGGCCCCCACGTGGGCACTAGGTGCCTCACGTGCCTCGCAGAGGCGGGGGCGTGACATTTGGTATCAGAGCCGAGGACGGCTCTTGTCCGATGGTGGGAAGGGTGTGAGGCCCAATAGTCCCACATCGGAAAGACTCGTTCTAGAGCCTAGGCATATGAGGCGGGTGTCTCCTAATCCTGCAGACGCATTTTGGGTGGAAAACAAAATCGGGGAGGGGTGAAGGATGCTTGCGTGAAGCCTCAGAACCGGACAATATCTGGCAGGGGAGCCCCATGTTCCCCCCTTATGTGGCCCCCACGTGGGCACTAAGTGCCTCACGTGCCTCGCAAAGGCGGGGGCGTGACAGTTATATTGTGCAGCTTAGTTATCTGACGATTACTTGACAGCTTAGTTATGCTTATAAATAATGGATTGTAATTTGAACAGAGACTTCTTTCTTCAATCGATGAAACTAATTTATATTTAATTTATCCTTATTTTTATCTTTATCCTTAAATTACCAACTTTTAATTTTTGAATAGAACTCTAATTTACTAGTTAGAGTACCAATAGAGTACTTTGATCGTAGCTCCAGCAACATCCTATCTTGTCATATCCTTTCTTATAATGCCATATTCTCTTCTTAATTAAGAGTCCTAGTAAGAGAAGGACTCATCCCTTTTCCTCACGCCATCCTAGCCATATCTCTTCTTTTCCTCACACCATACCCTTTCACTTAAGAGTCCTTGTGACAGAAGGACTCTTCCTCTTATCTCACGCTAACAACCATCCTTATCTCACGCCATATTGTTTTCTCACACTAACTCTAGAGTCCTAATTCTATTAGGACTCCTAATTCCTAGCCACCCATAGATCCTTCACATTCTAACCCAATCCCACAACGAGTCCAAGCCTACTTTCTATTGCGTCCACAATCCATCAGCAATTTCTGCACACGATTGAGTCAACCCACATCCAATTGAACCCAAGTGAACCCATTTAGCCATCAACCCTTCATCTCCTTCCTCCATCCGCAAGATACCCTAGCCGCTATTAATAGAGGAAGAAAAAAAAGAAGAAGAAAGAAATCAGCCGCCATCACCCAAAATTCAGCAATCACCCATCTCCATCTACGTCACTCCCCATTTTTAATGATGACAAAATCCTTAAGTTCCAAAAAAAAATGATGTATACAATGATAGCATCTTTTAGAATATTTTTGCAAAATTCATATACAAGACATAAGCATGAATAACATCTGAATTTATGTTTTCAAAATTCATAGAGGAAAAAATAATTTTATATCTATTCGATACCATTCACTCTTTATGATTGTTTAAAGTTGCTTTCACACACAAAGCTACAATAATAGCAACGCTCCCCCCTTTTGGTGTAATCATAGGACTAATTCATTGCAAAAAATTGAGATTAATCATTCACTTTGTGCTTTGCTTTTTTATTTTCATTCTCCATTTTCTTTTACTTCCCCTGTTTATACTTCTTAAGTAATCATTGATCATTTTTCTTTCTCCCCATTTTTCTTTTGACCTACCATTGAAAGCTGCCATTTTTCTTTTCTTTATCTTTTCTTCCCCTTTTTGTCATTATCAGTAAGGAGGGCATTAATCTACAAAAAAAGTAAGATAAAGTAAGGATTCAAACTCAGATAATCATGCAACATATAAGAAAACCCATTTATTGAACAAAATTATAAACTTGAAGCATTGATAAGTACTCATCTTTTTAAATGAAGCACAATTCCTTTGAATTTAAAATGAGATATTCAAAACCCATGCCATTTGAATTCAAACAGTAAATTTCCAATGTTTAAAGTATAAGTATGAGCTTTCAACCTAAAAAGTATTAGAGTTAGGTACAATTCAAAAATGACTTAGGAATAAAAAAAAAGAGAGGACAAGGAGAGATCCTAAGTTCTAGATTCATTTGATCAATTAGAGGAAGATGAGGACAATCCATTATAGGGGTGATGGCTAGTTGATCTTATGGTTTTAGGCCCAGCAGGAGGAGAACAAAGTGGATGAGAAGGATCGGGTTGACGGGCTTGATTGGCTCATAGCTCCCTAGTGAAGCGCCCAATTTTATCAACTAGACTGGAAGCCGAAGTAGTGAAAGATCATGCTAGGTGTCTCTTGTCACTTCGAGCTTCTCTAAGCATTCCCATGATTTGCTCACTCATATTTTGTGCATTTGTAGTGAATTTGTTGACATCTCTATCGATGGATGCTTGCAAATGGCCAATCTCCCCCTCAATATCTGCCATCCTAGTGCAGGAGGGGAGTGTAAACTTTTTGGGGCCCTTGCTGTGGACGTCCTAGGCCTATGTCTTCTTGGGCTGCATCTTCATATACTGCACCATTGCCTTCTTCTTAGGCAACGATGAGCATTCCACCAATAGGCCACCATTTTCTCTGTCAGCCATGCTCAGAGGCAATGGCCATCATGACCTTGACATGATAATGAGGAGGATAGTGGTAGTGATGGTTGCGAGCATCCTTGAAATCAACACAATTGTCCTTCTCTCACTATCTCTTGAAGCCAAATAGATAGGGTCACCAAAATAAAGGTGTTTCAGTCATACCACATGATAGAATCTCGTAAGCCTAGGTAAACAAAGATGGATGGCATAACCACATTAAGCTATTTAACTAACTTCAAGAATCACTTTGAAACTTTTTAAACCCGAGAGGTACCAACTGATACTTGGCCTAAGTTGAGGAGGTGTTTAAATAAATTTCCCTATTTCATGAATAGTTGATGACCCAAAGATTGATTTAAAGATTGATTTTGATGATCACAAAATCTTGAAGTATAATTACTAATGTTTGTGTTGCAAGAAGAAAGATAATTTGTTTTGCAAGGAACATAGTAAGTTGGAAAAATACAAGAAGTCCTCAAAAGCTCTCAAAAAGTTGAAAGAAAGTTATACTTCATTGGTCCAAGTTTCAAGTTCAAAGGATTCAAGTTGGAGGAGCACATTTAAAGAAAAATTTAAAAGAATAGTCCTCGAGTCGACTCCTGAAAGTTCAGAGTCGACTCTGGCACTCTGGAGTTTCAAGGAACAGTGCTCGAGTCGACTCCGACTGAGAACAGACAAAAAGACAGAGAGTTGATTTTCAGCGCTACAGTGCTCGAGTCGACTCCTACTTCAGCGCTATAGTGCTCGAGTCGACTTCCAGCTACAGTGCCGGCAGACTCTTATTCACGAGTCGACTCCTACTTCAGCCGAGTCGACTCGAGCACGCTGGGAGGCATAACGGTTAGTTTTTTCTCAACTCCAACGGCTCTATTTTTATCTCTAACGGCTAGATCTTTGTTTCCACGCCATCCAAAGCTATAAAATCAAGGGAAGAGCTAGAAGAGAAGTTAAGAAAGTGGGAGAGAACACATAGGGAAGAGATTTCAAGAGAAACCTTCCAAAAGCACAAAAAGGGCCATTCAAAGCAAAAGAGAGAGAAGAAGAGCATCTGAGTGAATCCTAAGGCTTCCTCTCCAACTGTGTGCTACCTCAATGATCCTCTACCTCGTGCGAAATCAGAAGAGAGTCAAGTAAAGAAGAAGCCGAGTTCTTTCATCTACAAAACTTGTTTGAGGGCTTCTCTTTACTCTATTTGTTTACATTGTTATATCTACTTATTTAAGAAGCTTGTATTTGTTTTAAACTCTTGTTCTAATATCTTGTAACTTGATTCAATCAAGGGATTGAATCAAGGGGTTAAGGTTTGTTGGTGAGCCAAAGGGAAAACCAACGGTGTAAGGTTATGGTTGGTGAACTGGAAAAAACCAACTGGGTTTGATTGTGAATCCGAAAAAATAATCGAGTGGTTCTAGTTGGTGAGCCTGTGAAAACCGACCGAGTTCGTTGTGATCTCGTGAAAACAACAAGTTAGGTTGTGAGTTTGTAAAACAACTGGTTGTAATCTGAGGGATTATAGTGAAATTTTCAAGAGGTCTTGGGGAGTGAATGTAGGTGCTGGGGTGCACCGAACCACTATACGTTTGTTGTGTTTGTGATGCTTTCTTTCATTGTTTAATTTCCTCACTTACTTACTTAGATAAATATCTAATTGAATTGCTTGCTTAACTCTTATCTGCGCATCCTTTAGTTGCAAGTATATTCAAATTGTTTAATCAAGTTTCTTTTAATAAAACTGCATTAAGATTCATTATATTGAAATGCTTGCTTGAAAAAATCTAGACTAATTGTTTATTGAGTCCGCTTCTTAATAGTTTTAATCTTGATCAGATTAGAATCAAACTATTGCTAAGTTTAAATTCCACTGTGCATCTATACAATTGAAAATTTTAGAAGTAGTTGAAAAGTTTTAAAAGACCCAATTCACCCCCCCTCTTGGGTTGTATCTACTGGGCAACAAGTGGTATCAGAGCAGGTGCTCTAAGATTAATTGTTGATCTCACGATCAAGAGCCAAAGATAATGACAACTCAAATAGATAGTTTTCTAGAAGAGGGACAATTAATTGATAGACCTCCACTATTTAATGGCATAAACTACACATATTGAAAAGCACGCATACGCATTTTTATTCAATCACAAAACTATGATTTATGGAATATCATAATAAATGACCTTCACACACTCTCTCAAACTGTTGTTGAAAAAGACTTAGCACAATTGAATGCTAATGCTATGAACATACTATATTGTGCTATCCATGAAACTATATTTAATATGATTTCTGCATGCTTATCTGCTAAAGAATCTGGGATACTTTAAAAAATATTTATGATAAATTTCAGATTTGCTCACATGTGCTTCAATTACATACTAACAGTGAGACTGCAGAAAAAGATGTTGAATCTCCCACATTAGCCGAGTCGACTCTTAGTTTGTCCGAGTCGACTCCTAGAGGAAAACAGTCTGAAAGGCAGAGACTCAGTTTCGGAGACCCTGTGAACGAGTCAACTTCAAGTGTTTCAGAGTCGACCCCCAAGTTAGCCGAGTCGACTCCAACAAGGTTCGAGTCGACTCCGAGGCAAAACAGTTCAAAAGACAGAGAATAAATTTTCCAATCTCTGAGAATGAGACGTCTCCCAAAGATCTCGAGTCGCCTCTCAAATCAGTCGAGCCGACTCCAAGTAAACCCGAGTCGACTCGAGGAAGAAAGAACAACAAATAAAGAATTCGATGATGAAAACAAGGATCCATTCCCAAACACCGAAAAATTCAAAAGCTTCCTAAAGACAAAGAAGAAGAGGAAGCAAGAAGAAAGGAAGAAATAGATAAAAAGCAAGAAAGTCTTGACCAAGAAAGAGTCAAGCAAGAAAATGAAAGTTAGGAGCAACAATGATGATATTAGCTCCAAAGAGCTACAAGAGGTAACTAACTTATGCTTTATGGCACAAGAAGATAAGGTAAAATCTGAATCTAATTTTACATCAAATGATTTTCAAGAAGAATTCTCTTATGGTGAATTATTAAATACTTTTAATGATTTATATTGTGAATGTAGAAAATTAGTTGTGAAGAATAAAAATCTTAAAAAGCTAAATCTGAAAATTTCAAAAGAAAGAAATTCTATTACTGAAATACAAGACAAACTAAATTCTGAAAATAAAAGCTTAAGGTTAAATTCAGAACAATTGATTCAGAAAAATTAAAATTTAATTAAAGAAAATCAAAACTTAAGTAAAGAAAATAACCAATTGAAATCTTTTATTAACAAATTCACTGTAAGTTCAGAAAGATTAAAAATGATGTTTGAAAGCCAACATGCTGATTTTGATAAATCAAAATTTGGCTTGACTCCTTCGCTTAGCAATGAACCTCTAAAGAAAAAGATTATAAATTTGTTAAGCAAATCATCAAAAAGGATAACGTATTTCAAACATCAAAAGAATGGACATAACAACTTTACCTATAATTCTAGTACAATTAAATCAAATGGTAAAGTTATTACTATTAAACAGATTTGGGTACCAAAAGGAACCATATGTCCTAACCCTTAAGAACTCAAGCAAGCTTGAGTACCCAAATTGAAAATATGAGGATGTAGATGTAGGTGTGCCAAGCTACCTATGGAACAAATGAAACTTTTCTACAAATGGATGCGTTGACACGTAATTACAAATAAGTTTCAATTTATTCACTAAATCTAGTATAAGGTTTAACATTCTATATCGTGTATTAAGATTATCCTTATTTGGAATTGCGAAACTCTTTGCATTAAAGTCTTTAATACCTTATATATATGTTAAAGTTTATCTCAGTGATCTTAGCATAAAATTTTTTTAGTGCTTGCCTGATAATAAGAAAACAATGAATGAATAAGTATAACCTTCTCCTTTAAGTTTTTCAAAATCTAAATTCTCTCTCTAGTATAAATATTTGATGCTGATTTCATGATAAAACTTTATTGAGCATAATACTTATGAGATCTTATTTCATCCTTTGTGAAGGTATGAATGTAATTCATCATGTTATTTTTATACCATTCATTCCTTATATGATTATCTGAAATGCATCATATGTTAAATCATAATCATCTCAAATTGGTTCAATCATAAATGATTAATGTGTTATGCTCATAATGAGAAACTTACGTTAAAGTTTTTATAATAACAAATCATCTTCCCTCTTATAAGTAATGCTCAAGACTATTCTAAAATTCAAAATCAATAAATCTGATCATTAAAATATTTCATTGAGCATAATCATTGTATCCATGATTAATATCTTTCTCTAAAATTATCTCGAACTCTGCTGATTATTTTTAACCTATCATGTTTAATCTGAGCATAAAAATCTTTTGAAGCATGAATATTAACTATATCTCATAAGTTGAAAATAAGATTTGTATTTGCTCTAAAAGAAGATTGCTTATCTCCCTGAAACATGATTATTTGTGTTGAAAGCTGAATCATAATTAGAATTTTGATAGAAATAACTATTTAAGATAATTTGATCAAAACTTAACTTGTATATCTTATTGATAATTATCTTTAGCAAATAGAATCCAAGCTAAATTGATTCGGAAAACAAAAAAAATTGATTTGACCTTGGTGAATCTTTCTATTGCCTCATATGTTTGTCCTTGAACCATCTTGCTTAATAAAATTGTCTCTTTAGTTCAAGTGACTTGTGCTTACTTATGTTTAGGCAATCTCTTGAGCAGAGTGACTTAATTTTTAATTATTGTCATATCTTATGTTGAGTCATCTAGTTGAAAAATATGCTATATGAATATTTTGTATCTTGAAGAATCTAATGACTTTCTTTCAAGAAAGAAAAAGACTTTGCCAATAATGCAAGATCTTGAGCAAGAAATAAGAATTTTCAACTTGAAGGACACCTCGATGTAAAGTATAATAAACATTCACATGCAAATAAGAGAGAGGACCTTCTTCAGCCAAAAGTTTACACATAAGAAATCTAGCAGGTATTTGACTTGAAGAATGTAAAATGAATTGGTAATTTTAAGTACCTCTCTTGTAAATTAGCTAAGCAAAGTCAATGACTTAGATCTTATTGTGGCATGATTAAAGTCTTTAATTACTAATTTCTTGATATCATGTCTACATATGTATTGATTGATTTATGCTTTTGAAAATTATTTCATGGTTTGCCTAAATTAAAATATGCCTTTTCATATGTCATGCATAACCATGAAATATACAAGTATATGCTTCAAATTTTGACTCATAATAACTTATGATAAGCTATGAATCCTTGAGCATGATGAAAACTTTGTTTGCTTACATGATATATAGTCATATGTTATATAACATATTAGATCATGTCTTTATTCTGCTCTTTTATGAAAATTACTTAAAAAAAATAATAAAAAGAGAGAAAGATAAAGAAAAAGACATGAATATTGTTTAAGAAAAGTAAAAGCTAAGTAAAATTAAATACTCCAATCATAAGTAAAAGCAAAGCAAGCATAATATAGCACATTTATGAAACTTGTTTGGAAGGAATAAAATTCGAAGAGTTTGGAGTGAATACTTTGTTGTTAAAAGGAATGATTTAACCTTTCTATATTGCTCATCATAGGGATGGTGCCAATGGGAAGGCTAGTGGTAGTACCCGGCACTATTTGATCCAACTATTCGGTGTAGGGTATATTAGGGACGGCACAAGAGGGAGGCTAGTGGTAGTACCTCGTGCCCCTTTCAACTCCACCGGATAGGGAGCAAACAGAGTATAGAGCATAAAAAAGTAAAAACAAAAAAAAATAAAATAAATACCACTTATATTTGAAAAATATTCATTACAGATATGATAAAGCACTATTTAATTTAGAACAAGCATCAAGAGCATGATATAAAAGTTTAAGTAACTTTTTGATATAAAGGAATATTGATAAAACTATGTATCAAAAAGAAAATTCTGATATCATCATTGCTCAAGTATATTTTGATGACATTATTTGTGGTGCTACTAATGAAGCTTTATGTAGAGTTTTTACTAAGCTCATGTAGGATGAGTTCGAAATGAGTAGAACGGATGAACTAAAATAAATAAGAAAAGAGATCTTTATTGGCCAAAGTGAGTTCACAAGAATATTCTTATAGAAGTTTAACATGAACAAAGGTATGTCTATGATCCCATCTTATAGAGTTAAAAAATGATGAGCAAGGTAATTCTATTATTTGAAGCTGTATCATTGTATCATACAACTTGTGGAACAAATTGTATGCTCACTTTATGCTTATATGCAAAGATATCAAACTAATTCAAGTGAATCACAGTTAATTGATATCAAAATACTAAAAAAAATAATAAAAAAAAATTTATTAAGAAAATAAAATCTAAGATTATGAATTAATGAAAAACTTAAGAGCCTTGACATCAAACAAGATTCTCATAAGATGTAATGATTCTAATGTCAAAAAATTAATGAAGAATCCAATTATGCTCTCCATATTTAATTACATGAAAAAAAGACATTATTTCATAAAAGATCACACTCAAACTGAAAGGATCATAATTGGATCAATTAATACTAAAATTACATATTTAAATGAGGGGAGTTTACTCAAAATTTTTTTTTATCCTTGACATGATTATTCCTAATACTTTAATACATTATGTTATGACTTAATGCATATTATGTTTTGCATATAACATGTGGCATTCATAATTTGAAATGTGTTTTAACTCTACACACAAGTTTTTACTTCACCTTTGTCTTCGAAGTAACTTGTATTCTAAAGCTTAATGAAAATGGTTTGCACTTGCAAAATATACTCCTCAATGATATTTATTTTCTGGATTCATTAACTCTTCTTGTATTTTCCTGATTTTAATGAATATCTTCTTAAAAATAAGAGGAAAGAATAGACTGAATTTGCAATTGAGGCAAAATAAATTGATTTTGAATCATCTTCCATCTTGCCTAAACTTTGGTACATAACATCCTAAAACATGTTAAATTGCTCCAATCTGTACCAAAATTCATATTAATTACAAAGATTCTGAATGTGTTCTAATGTTATTGAAATATGTGTTTTCAATCTTAGTAACTTAAGATGAGCTACAATGTAGAAGATACATATATCAAATTATAACTTTGAAAGTCTTCTTAAAAATCTTTATGAAATTCAGAATCTAATTAAATTGTATAAAAGCTTAAACTTAATTAAAAATGCTTGTATCGTTACATCTTTTTAACCTTAGTTATATGCTTCAATGATCGCATCATTCTAGAGCATAACTCAATATGATTCCTAAATGAAAATTTTAACTTAAGAAAAACAGAATTAATTTTGATGCCTTGGTTGATTGTCTTGATACGCATCCGAAACATATCATTTTGTATCTTATAAGTGTACTAAAATTGGTCTAATTGATGTGTCTTTCAATGATCTTGATTGCAAACAAATGCTTCTAAATATATGATTTTAGCTTAATATTAAAAAAAATATTATGTTTCATATATATACATTGCTGTGAAATTATTGAATTCTATAAATATATATACTTGAATGATCTTCTATATGTTTTTGTCTTGCGTAATTAAAAGTGTTTCTATCATTAAAGGAAAAAGCTATTTTTAAAAGTAGAGTGAATGCTCCTAAAGCTAGAAATATTTTAACTCACTCAAATGACTCTTAAAAGAAAGAAAATGTAATTGTTTTTGAAAGAAATTGAGCTTCAAAAGAATTATTTTTTGATTAATATTTCAGTACATTTTCTTAAAGATTAAGAGGAAGCATAACTTGTTCTTAAAAGATTAAAAAGAGTGATTGCTATAAATTTTGAATAATTCTATATCACTCTACATTCTTGGTATCATACAATTTCAGTTTTATTCACGCTTATCATTAAAATATGAAATTCAACAAAAAGAAAAGAATGATTAAAGAAGAATACATCTTTTGAGGGGGAGCTTTAGACATATCAATCCTTCTTCATCTTATTCAAAAGTCACCATCATATGATGCATATCTTGAATATTTTATGAATTGATTTTGATGAACCTCCTTGTGTTGCCATTACTTATCTTAACTATATAAAGCCTATACCTTGAGTTGAGTTTTATAAAGGTTGTCTTATCTCAAACTTTGAGCTTTATGAAAATATGCTCTCATTAGTATAAGTTGTGCCGAAACTTATAGAACATATATTTTCGAGATTGACATTTGAATGTTTTATTGAAAATTATCTTCAAATTCTAAACTCTTAAATGGAATGTTCAATTAAAGGGGAGAAAGAAAATTTTTAGGAGAAGAGATCATATGGAACTTAATCGCAAAAATCCATAACTAAAGGAGAGAGAAAGAATACTAAATGAGAAGTAATCCTAATACTCTCCATTATATAAATATCTAAAATTTAAATATGAAAATCTTTGTAATACACCTTGAGGCTTACTATTTGGTTAATATATTTTATGCATCAATCATGAACCAAATTGCAATTCAAACAGTTGATCTTAAGAGCCTCTAATTTAATGAAAAAGGGGGAGAATAATGTGTTGAATTTTCTTGAGTATCTCCTGTGAACATAAATTTAAAAGTAGCTGCTACATATGATAGATTTATAGATTTTAAAATGCACCTAATCATAAAATCAGCTGTCTTGAAAATTATTTGAAAACGAATTCCATCTGTCTCTATTAGAAAATCTATTTTGAAATTCACTAAAGAGTTCTTATTGGCTTGCCCTTTAGAGCTTCAATTTTGTGCCAATTCATTTTTATATGTATCAAAATGTGTTTCTCTTTAACGGAGTAAAAGAAAGTCTTTAAAAGAGCTTTAAAAGAACCTTCAAAGCTTTGAATTTTATGTATGCTCTAAGATATATCATAAATTGCATGAATTCATATTTCGGTATTTTGTGCCCCAATATTTTTATATCATAAAAAAACTTTGAAGTCATTAAGAATTTCAATCATCAGTCATTTTCCTTGCTGTATCACCTGTCTGGTGGAAAAGTTTAGCTCCTTAATGGTCCAACATGATGTTATATTTTTCAAGTATATAAGTTTTGATATTATACTCTAAAAAATTGATTAGATTGCTCTCATGTTGCTATATAATTAACATATTGGGCAAAAGATCTTAAATAAACAAGCTTTCATAATTGTTATTAAAGATCTTTCAAAAAAAGGGAGTTAGATTTCCATTCGTGCCTTCTTTGAATATCAGTCTTGATACTCCTTGAATTAACTTGAAAAAGGTTCCACCTACACTTGATTTGAAAACTATCTTTGGAATCGCATTCGATGTGCTCTCATTATAATTTGCTCTGAAATCATCTTAATTGGCTCTGATCTATGCTCATTAATCTTATTCTGACATTATTGCCTTGAGTTATATTATTCATATTTGTGCAATAATTCGACATGCATTGACTGAAAATCAGAGTACAATAAGAAAAAGGAATATTTGAGTATCATTTACTACTTTGTGCTTAATGTTTCATTATCTTGCAACCTTTTTGATGTTGTC
The DNA here is from genome assembly GCF_009389715.1 of Phoenix dactylifera. NCBI lineage: Eukaryota > Viridiplantae > Streptophyta > Magnoliopsida > Arecales > Arecaceae > Phoenix > Phoenix dactylifera. The sequence continues at coordinate 85,330 of NW_024068747.1, forward strand.
AAAAAGGAGGAGAAATATCTGAGTATATGCTCATTATGCTTTATGTGTTGATTATGTTAAGTTGATTAAATCTAAAGCATTATCATTAAGTATATTTTAAAGATATATGTTTTCTACTTCATACAACTTAGTTATGCATTAGTTCTAGAACACAATATATTTTATATTGCACATACTCCAAGTTCTGTCATCATCAAAAAGGGGGAGATTGATGACCCAAAGATTGATTTAAAGATTGATTTTGATGATCACAAAATCTTGAAGTATAATTACTAATGTTTGTGTTGCAAGAAGAAAGATAATTTGTTTTGCAAGGAACATAGCAAGTTGGAAAAATACAAGAAGGCCTCAAAAGCTCTCAAAAAGTTGAAAGAAAGTTATACTTCATTGGCCCAAGTTTCAAGTTCAAAGGATTCAAGTTGGAGGAGCAAATTCAAAGAAAGATTCAAAAGAATAGTCCTCGAGTCGACTCTGGCACTTTGGAGTTTCAAGAAACAGTGCTCGAGTCGACTCCGACTGAGAACAGACAAAAAGACAGAGAGTTGATTTTCAGTGCTACAGTGCTCGAGTCGACTCCTACTTCAGCGCTACAGTGCTCGAGTCGACTTCCAACTATAGTGCCGGCAGACTCTTATTCACGAGTCGACTCCTACTTTAGCCGAGTCGACTCGAGCACGCTGGGAGGCATAATGGGTAGTTTTTTCTCAACTCCAACGGCTCTATTTTTATCTCTAATGGCTAGATCTTTATTCCCACGCCATCCAAAGCTATAAAATCAAGAGGAATGCTAGGAGAGAAATTAAGGAAGTGGGAGAGAACACATAGGGAAGAAATTTCAAGAGAAACCTTCCAAAAGCACAAAAAGGGCCATTCAAAGCAAAAGAGAGAGAAGAAGAGCATCTGAGTGAATCCCAAGGCTTCCTCTCCAACTGTGTGCTACCTTAGTGATCCTCTACCTCGTGCGAAATCAGAAGAGGGTCAAGTAAAGAAGAAGCCGAGTTCTTTCATCTACAAAACTTGTTTGAGGGCTTCTCTTTACTCTATTTGTTTACATTGTTATATCTGCTTATTTAAGAAGCTTGTATTTGTTTTAAACTCTTGTTCTAATATCTTGTAACTTGATTCAATCAAGGGATTGAATCAAGGGGTTAAGGTTTGTTGGTAAGCCAAAGGAAAAACCAACTGTGTAAGATTGTGGTTGGTGAACCGGAGAAAACCAACTGGGTTTGATTGTGAACCCGAAAAAACAATCGAGTGATTTTAGTCGGTGAGCCTGTGAAAACCGACCGAATTCGTTGTGATCTCGTGAAAACAACAAGTTAGATTGTGAGCTTGTAAAACAACCGGCTGTAATCTGAGGGATTATAGTGAAATTCCCAAGAGGTCTTGGTGCTTAGGTGCACCGAACCACTATACGTTTGTTGTGTTTGTGATGCTTACTTTCATTGTTTAATTTCCTCACTTACTTACTTAGATAAATATCTAATTGAATTGCTTGCTTAACTCTTATCCGCGCATCCTTTAGTTGCAAGTATATTCAAATTGTTTAATCAAGTTTCTTTTAATAAAACTGCATTAAGATTCATTATATTGAAATGCTTGCTTGGGGAAATCTAGACTAATTGTTTATTGAATCCGCTCCTTAATAGTTTTAATCTTGATCAGATTAGAATCAAACTATAGCTAAGTTTAAATTCCACTGTGCATCTATACAACTTAGCTTAATTAATTGAAAATTTTAGAAGTAGTTGAAAAGTTTTAAAAGACCCAATTCATCCCCCCTCTTGGGTTGTATTTACTGGGCAACAATAGTTCAATTGATTAAATAGGACTCAATAAGAATCGCTTGAATAACATCACATGGGTTTCAATTAAGACTGTATTACTTAACAATTCCTTTGTTTAGTGATTATTCAACCAAAGAAGCTCCAAAATCAACCTAAGGTACAAATATTAGCAACAAAAGGCTAGAAAATCATGAAATATGACAAATCATGTCCTAGAAAGACGGATAGTTTCTTCAAATAAATTATTGAAATCAATCTATGAGATCCTTCAAACTTCCACCAATTATTTACAAATACCTAATCAAAGTATACTTGCATAATGTGGGCCAAAATTTTACGCAACGAATCCTCATTATGCCCCTATCAATTTCCTTCCTCACTACTTTCTTTGTTCTTTACTCTCTCTCTTTGCCTACTTTGTGCTATGCTCTATGGTTGCTGTAATTTTTCTATGTTAGCAAAAATGATAGGAGGGTTGCACCTTTCTGTTTAAAAAATATGGTGGCTAATTTGCAAGCATGAGAAGGTTGTTTTAGAACAAAAATGAGATGGCATATTAAAATTTGAAAACAAGCGTAAGGTGGCAATTCAAGCATGATTTGGTAACCCAATTATTTTCTGAGAAAACCGATGAGGTGATAGTTTTCTTGAAGACACATGCAACAGTCCACAAGCAAGCAAGAGGTGGCAACTCAACAACAACTAGCATGAGGTTTCTACTGTTGGATATTTACAACCTAGTTGTTGAACTTTCCCTTTTGCTCTTAAAGTGTTATTGGTAATTTCCTTTTATATTTTAACATTGCTTATATATTGAAGCAAGAGAATTGAGCCCAGTCCCTTTGGGCGTGTGAGGATTGGGTCCTTTAGTTTGGTTGTGTTGAGTCAATTAGCGTTTGGGTTCCAATGCCATGAAATCACATTAAGTCCATGGCGTTGAGGAGTCCTTGAGTGATTAGGAGTTATCTATTTGATCCATGTGGCATTTAGAAAAGAGTCCTAGTTGATTTGGATTCTCTTTTATGTGCCATGAGAAATCCTAAATTATTTGGAGTTTTGTTTATTGAGTCAATATGTTGTTTGAAAGAGTCCTAGCTGATTTCGACTCTTAGTGCATGTATTATTTGATTTGATTTAAAAGAGCCCATGTTTAGTTGGAGTCCTAAAATTTTGGTTGTAAGAGTCCTTATTTTTCTAACCTCTTACTCTATATTAAAGGAAGGTTGAATAATAAAATTCAAAATTAATTTGAGTAAAATTTTCTTTAGTTTTTGAGAGCTTTGAGAGCCCTTCACGTGAGAAGAGAGACTCTTCTCATTCCTTGGTGCGACACCAAGAAACAGTGAAGAATTTACCATTAGCTTCCTTCTTTCATGCTTCTTTCTTCTCATAAATCTTCTGAATTTTTTTATGGTAAGCACTAACTCCATCATCATCGGCACTTTTGGATTCTTTGCTTTCTTCCTCTTCGATGGTAACGGATTTAAGAGCAATGGTTGTCTTCTTCCTTGACTCCTTTTTGTTATTCGGCTCCATCGTGAGTTCAAGAGTCAGCAATGAACCAAGGAGCTCCTCCAAAGGCAACTTGTTCAAGTCCTTCCCCTCTTGAATCGCAGTCATCTTCGCCTCCCACGATCTTGGCAATGACTTGAATACTTTTTTCACAAGACCGTTGTTAAAGAAAGACTTGCTAAGACTTATAAGAATTATTAATAATATCAGTAAAGCATGTAAACATTTCAGTAATTGACTTATTAGACTTCATTTTAAAAAACTCATATTTATGTATAAGCATGTTAATTTTAGATTTCATGACTTGGTTAGTGTCTTTGTTGGTGACCTCCAATCTATCCCAAATCTCTTTTAAGGAATTACAAGTTGAAATCTTATTAAATTCATTACATCCAAATAGCAATACAAAACATTCCTAGTTTTAGCATTGAGCTAAGCTATTTTCTTAACAATCTTATCCCATTCGCTTTCGGGCTTGGCTAGGGCAACATCAATGATTTTAGTAGGTGTGTGGGGATCATTGATTATGATACTCCACATATCACAATCAAGTGCTTAATAAAAATCTTTATGCATGTTTTTCAATACATGTAATTTGTGCCATTGAAAAGAGGAGCTTTGTTTGTGGATTATCTCTTAGAGAAAGTTGATATAATTTAGGTTACCATCAATCTTTCACTTTAGATGGTTAGATCTATGTGGGGCAAAAGTACCAAAGCTCTGATACCACTTGTTACGTAGATATGCATTTTAAGATGGGAGGTGAATTGGGTTCTTTAAAAAAAATTTGATAAGTGTAGTAGAAAAGAACTTTCTCAAAATGATTGTAAGGTGAGTAAATAAATGAATGTAGCTAAAGCAATTATACAAGAATGCAAACAATTAGAGTGTGGAGTGATTGATTAAAACCCTATTTGATTTTGATGAGCTCAAAGCATTTGAGTATATCTCTTGTTTACTAATGAATTCAATTAAGTGTTTCAGTGAAAATCTTGTCTAAGTGTCTCTAGACTTAGTTCATAATATTTTGGATAAGTTAAGAAGTCAGCCTGAACCAAAGTCTGAGACTCGAGTCGACTCCAGAGTATCACGAGTCGACTCCAAGCGTATCAAGTTCACTGGCACGGGCTCGAGTCGACTCTGGATAAGTACGAGTCGACTCCGACTTAGAACAGACAGACGAACAGAAAGCATCAACTCAAAATCTGTCAGCGAGTCGACTCCTGAAGTGCGCGAGTCGACTCCGATGTTCACCGAGTCGACTCCAGGGTAGCAAGAGTCGACTCCAAGGAGTCACAGGCAGAAAAGTCAGAGAGCAGTTTTCGGGTCTGAGATTCGAGTCGACTCCAGTGGAACGCGAGTCGACTCCGATGGTTGGCAAGTCGACTCCAAAGAAAGTGAGAGTCGACTCTCAGAGGAACACAAGGAAGAAGTCAGAGAACGTTTTTCGGACTCTGAGATTCGAGTCGACTCCCGCATTGCACGAGTCGACTCCGAGACACAGCGACCCCGAAGAAGACAGAAGACCAATTTACTGTCTCTGAGATTCGAGTCGACTCCCAGACAGCTCGAGTCGACTCCAAGGCAGCGCTTCACTAAAAACACAGAAGACTAAGTTTCGGAAACTGAGAGCCGAGTCGACTCCGGAACAGTTCGAGTCGACTCCAAGACTGGACGAACCAAAAGACAGAAGATCGGGAGTTCGGGCTCTGAGCGCCGAGTCGACTCCCAGGACAGTCGAGTCGACTCGAGTTGGCCAAGTTGAAAATTGGCTCCGTGGACTTCATGGGATGAGCCGACTCCGAAAATGCCAAGTCAGCTCCAGAAGTTGGCGAGTCGACTCCGGGACAAGTCGAGTCGACTCCCAGTCGAAGAGGCTACTTTAATTCAAATCCGGAACAGTTGCCAAGTCGACTTCAGAAAAGCTTGAGTCGACTCCTGCTACAGCCGAGTCGACTCCTGATCGCGCGAGTCGACTCCAACCCACCAACGGACATATTGTCAGGGTGTGCAGAGTGTGCAGAATGGGCAGAAAAAGGTCTCTAACGGCTAGTTTCCATAGGGGATGGCTTAAATAGCCACAGAAGACTGTAGCAAGGCAGAGAACAACCATTCCACTCCAAGTAATCAAGCTTTCAATCTCTGCAACTTGTTCTTCAACGAAAAGGAGGGAAGAGCAGCATTAACTGCATCCACCTACTTCTTCCCAACATTGAAAGAGCCTCCTCCTGCATTCAAGTCGACTACACATTCAAGAGGAGACCCGAAGTTCAAGAAGCCCTTCCTCTTCTCCAACTTAAAAGCGTTTGAGGGCTCTTAACTTCGTTATTGTTCATATTGCCATTTATCTGCTTTTGAGAAGCTGTATTTTTCTGTTTGTTCTTTTCATCTACACATTGTCTTTGCTTGGTTCAATCGGGGGATTGAATCAAGGGTATAGAGGTTGGTTGGTGAGCCGAGTGTAAAACCAACGTGTAAGGGTTCGATTGTGATCCCGGGAAAACAATCGGGGTTGGTTCTAGTCGGTGAGCCTGAGAAAACCGACCGAGTTCGTTGTGAGCTCGTAAAACAACAAGTTTGGTTGTGAGCTTGGAAAACAACCGGCTGTAATCCAAGGGGTTATAGTGAATTCCCAAGTGAGACTTGGGGAGTGGACGTAGGAGCAAGGGTTAGCTCCGAACCACTATAAAACTTGGTGTTTGTGATTGATTGTCTCTCTTTCTCTTACTCTCATATCACTCACAGCACATAGCAATTAATCGAACAACTTGCAATAGCTTTAATTAGTCATCCACATCGTTTTAAATTGTAAGATTATTTTAAAACCCAATTCACCCCCCCTCTTGGGTTGTCTATCTGGGCAACAAGTGGTATCAGAGCCTAAACTCTTCCACCCAAGAGTAAAAGATCGAAATGACAACCCCATTTGAATCTTCCCACATTGAGGGTCAGTCCACCCAAAGACCCCATTCTTTAATGGATCCGACTACTCATATTGGAAGGCTAGGATGAGAATATTCATCCAAGCCCAAGACTATGAGATGTGGACCATTGTAGTAAATGGGCCATACATCCCATCCATATATGTAGAGGGTGTCACGGTACCCAAACTAGAAAAGGATTGGGATGAACATGACATGAGAAAGGCACAACTAAACTCTAAAGCTATGAATGTGCTTTATTGTGCCTTAGATAGAAATGAATTCAATAGGGTCTCAACTTGCAATTCTGCAAAAGAGATTTGGGACAGACTTGAAGTGACCCATGAGGGCACGAATCAAGTCAAAGAATCCAAAATAAATATTTTGGTTCATAAGTATGAACTATTTAAAATGGATTCTAATGAAACAATCACATGCATGTTCACTAGGTTTACTGACATTGTCAATGGCCTAAAAAGCCTTGGCAAGAACTATACTAACAGTGAGCTTGTCAGGAAAATCCTTCGTTGTCTACCAAGGTCATGGGAAGCTAAAGTGACGGCAATCCAAGAAGCCAAGGACTTGAACAAGTTACCACTTGAGGAGCTTCTTGGATCCCTAATGACGCACGAGCTAACCATGAAGCAACACAACGAGGAAGAGTCCTCCCATAAGAAAAAGGTAATAGCTCTTAAATCTACTTCATCTAACAAGGACTTGTCTTGCAGTAGCAGCAGTGAAGAAGAAGAACATGAGGAAGATGATGGTGAGGCTCTTCTTGTGCACAAATTCAAAAAATTCATCAACCACAAGAAGTCCTATCATCAAAGGAGAGGCCCCTCAAATTCCTACCGCAAGGACAAAGGTAAGAAAAGGGAAAATGAGGGGATTGGCTGCTATGAGTGTAAAAAACCGGGACACATCAGAGCTGAGTGTCCCTTACTAAAGAAGGGCAACAAGTACAAGAAGAAGAAAGCCCTCGTCACCACCTTATCGGACTCCGACGCATCATCTTCATCATCGGATGAAGAACAAGAAGAAAAGGCCAATTTGTGCTTCATGGCCAATGAAAATGAGGTAACATCTGAATTACATCTCGATTTTTCTTTTGATGAACTTTATGATGCATTTAATGAATTAATGATAGAATATAAGGCCATAAATCTTAAGAATAAAGAACTAAAAATAGCTAAACAATCATACATACTTAAATGCGATAAACTAGTTAAGGATAAGGACTGTATCACCATAGAAAATCTAGAACTTAAGACAAGCAACCAACTCTTAATTAAGAAAACTAACACCTTAAGTAAAGATAACGAAGAACTAACTAAGGAATTTTCAGAACTTAAAAACCATAAACAAATCTTAAACAAGGATCTCACAAAAGAACTAAATGATCTAAAAGCAGAAAATCAAACACTAATTAAAGAACTTAACAAATACAAACCTTTAGTTGAAAAATTTACATATAGTTCTGAAAAGTTAAATATGATACTAAATAGTCAACGAGCAGTATTTAATAAAGCGGATTTAGGATATAAACCAAGAAATAAACAAAAACTTCTTAGTAACTTCTTTGTTAAAGCTGGGGAAAGTAAAACTAAGAAAATAACCTGCTTTTGTTGTGGAACTATAGGTCATAAAGCAAATGTGTGTAATTTTAGGAAAGGTAAAGCAAAAAGGAAAATTAAAAGGGTATGGGTTCCAAAAGGAACCAACTTGACTAACCATGAAGGACCCAAGAAAACTTGGGTACCTAAGATGATATGATTTGCTTGTGTAGGAGTGTCTTGCAGCCAAGGTCAACAAAAACTGCTGGTATTTGGACAGTGGCTGCTCAAGACACATGACAGGTGATAATGATCAATTTTTCATCCTTGAAGCTAAGAAGGGAGGTGCTGTGACTTTTGGAGACAACAACCAAGGTCACATCATTGGTATTGGTAAAGTTCAAATTACCCCTTCTACTTTTATTGATAATGTTAGATATGTTGATGGTTTTAAGCATAACTTATTAAGCATTAGTCAATTATGTGATAAAGGGTATGATGTTATGTTTAAACCATCACTATATATTATAACAAACCCTAATGACAATAGTTTAGTTTTTAAAGGAATTAGACGTGGGAATGTGTATGTTGTAGACCTTGAAGATCTTGCCAAACATAACCAATGTCTAGTTGTTAATGAAACTAAGGATAATGATGCTAGCTGGTTATGGCACCGTAAGTTAGGTCATGCAAGCATGGACACAATAACTAAACTAGTTAAAAGAGATTCCGTGATAGGTTTGCCAAAATTAAAATTTGAGAAGAACAAAATATGTGAAGCATGTCAATTTGGCAAACAATCTAGGAACTCATTTAAATCCATAAAATGTGTCTCTACATCTAGACCTCTAGAATTATTACACATGGACCTATTCGGACCAACTAGAACCACTAGCCTAGGTGGAAATAAATATGGTCTAGTTATTGTAGATGACTATTCTAGATACACTTGGGTTATGTTCTTAGCACATAAAGATCAAGCTTTTTCAGTATTTAAAAAGTTTCATAAGGAAGTAACCAATGCTAGAGATACTTCAGTAATAGCCATTAGAAGTGACCATGGTACCGAATTCGAAAATCAGTCATTTGATGAGTTTTGTAGTAAAAAGGGGATAACCCATAATTTTTCTGCACCTAGGACACCACAACAAAATGGAGTTGTGGAGAGGAAAAATAGAACTCTAGAGGAAATGGCTAGAACTATGTTATGTGAAAGTAACCTCCCTAAGTACTTTTGGGGAGAAGCCATTAATACTTCTTGTCATATATTAAATAGAGTTCTATTGAGACCCATCATAAAGAAAACACCTTATGAACTTTGGAAAAACAGAAAACCAAAAGTTAATTACTTTCATGTTTTTGGATGTAGGTATTTTGTTCATAATAATGGGAAAGATAATCTAGGTAAATTTGACTCTAAATCTGATGAGAGAATATTCTTAGGTTACTCTACAACTAGTAAAGCCTATAGAGTCTTTAATAAAAGAACCTTAGTTATAAAAGAATCTATACATGTTGTATTTGATGATTCTAGTGACATCTCCTCTAGTAAGAAAGTTAACTTTGATGATGATGCTGAAATTCTTGAAGAAAAGATAGATGAGATGACATTACAAGATGATAATCAAAAATTGATTGAAGGAGCATCATCAAGCCAAGAGGCTATTGTGAATCATGGGCTAACTAAAGCTTGGAGATATGCTCACGGGCATCCTAAGGAACTAATTCTAGATGATCCATCTCAACCGGTTAGGACTAGAGCATCTCTTAGGAATTTAAATAACCATCTAGCTTTCGTCTCACACTTTGAGCCCAAACATATAGAAGAAGCCGAAAATGATGTAAATTAGATAAATGCAATGCAAGAAGAATTAAACCAATTTACTAGAAACAATGTATGGAATCTAGTAGAGAGACCTTCTGAATATCCGATTATAGGTACTAAATGGATTTATAAAAATAAACTTGATGAAAATAGAATTGTTATAAGGAATAAGGCTAGACTAGTAGCAAAGGGTTATAATCAAGAAGAAGGTATAGATTTTGATGAAACCTTTGCTCCTGTAGCTAGACTTGAGGCTATTAGATTATTATTAGCATATGCATGCTCTAAGAATTTCAAACTATTTCAAATGGATGTAAAAAGTGCATTTTTAAATGGGTATATAAATGAGGAGGTATATGTAGAACAACCTCCTGGTTTTGAAAATCATCAATAATATAAACTGAACAAAGCACTTTATGGTTTAAAACAAGCACCTAGAGTATGGTATGAGAGGCTTAGCAAATTCCTACTAGAACATGAGTTCTCTAGGGGTAATGTAGATACAACACTATTTCTGAAAAAGAAAAACCAAGATATGCTACTAGTACAGATTTATGTTGATGATATCATTTTCGGTGCTACTAACAATCGCCTCTGCGAAGAATTTGCTGATTTGATGCAGAGTGAATTTGAGATGAGCATGATGGAAGAGCTGAACTACTTCCTCGGGCTTCAAATCAAACAGTCTGAAGGAGGCATCTTCATCAATCAAGCCAAATATATCAAGGAGATGCTCAAGAAGTTTGATATGGAGGAAAACAAGTCAATCAGCACCCCCATGAGCTCATCATGCAAATTAGACCAAGATGAATCAGGTAAATCTGTAGATCAGAAACTGTATAGAGGTATGATAGGATCTTTATTGTATCTTACTGCAAGTAGACCTGATATTATGTTTAGTGTCTGCATGTGTGCTAGATATCAGGCTAATCCTAAGGAATCACATCTAGTTGCAGTTAAGAGAATTTTTAAATACTTAATAGGAACTAAGAATATAGGGTTATGGTACTCTAAAGAATCTAGCCTAAACTTAATAGGATACACAGATTCAGACTTCGCTGGATGTAAGCTTGATAGAAAAAGTACCAGCGGGTCTTGTCAATTTCTAGGAGAAAACCTAATCTCATGGTTTAGCAAGAAACAAAACTCGGTTGCATTATCTACTGCTGAAGCTGAATATGTTGCAGCCGGGAGTTGTTGTGCTCAAATCTTGTGGATCAAACAATAATTAGAAGATTATGGCATTAAACAAGATAAAATACCTATTAACTGTGATAATACAAGTGCCATTAATCTAACTAAAAATTCAATTCAGCATTCAAGAACTAAACACATTGAGATAAGACATCACTTCATAAGAGATCATGTACTGAATGGTGATGTGACACTACAATTTGTTTGTACTGATGATCAATTAGCAGACATTTTTACAAAACCCCTAAGTGAAGAGAGGTTTAGTGTGCTTAGGAGGGGATTAGGAGTGATTGATCCATCCTAGTGGTAGTTTCCACTAGATTCGTTGATTTTGATGATTAGATTGTGGTTAAAATAGAGTTTCTTTTCAATGATCATCAAATCAGATCATAATTTAGTGATTTTCCCTCATTCGGCACGAACATAACATGATTTTTAGGTGCGTGCCAAAGTTAGAGACGACTCGAGTAAGTTTCAGAGTCGGCTCCTAAGGGGGAGTCGACTCGCGCATTTGCGGGAGTCGACTCGCAAAGATGGCAGCAGAGGGGGAGTCGACTCTCATATAGTCGGGAGTCGACTCGAGGTCTACAGGCGCATAAGGAGAGTCGACTCGCGCATATTCTGGAGTCGACTCGAGGTCGAATCGACTCGCGACTCAGTGGAGTCGACTCGCAGTCGGGATCCGACTTTTTAACCCTAACTTTGTCGTTTCGAAAACACTTCTTTCTCAGCCGCCACTGTTCACAAGCCCTAGAGCCGACTCCTAGGTCGTCCCCGGTCGTCCCAAAGGCCTTTTTCCGTCGATTTTTCACCGTCCCTTAGGGTTTTCCTCCCTTCCTAGGTCGTCCCCGGTCGTTCCCAAGCCTTCTCCGTCGACCTTTCACCATCCTTTAGGTTTTCATCCCGTTCTAGGTCATTATGCCGCGTAAAACCGTAGTCCGGAAGAGGTCCCGACCCGAGGCCGGTCCCGAGAGGCGCTCCAAGGCTCGGCACGATCCCGCGAGGCCACAACCTCCAGCTCGTTCCCCGCCAAGGGCGGTTCCCGCGAGGCCATTAGCCGGGAAGGCCGTCACCACCGGGAGATATGTCGACTTCGACTATCTCTCCTGGGAAGAATTCACTATAAGTGATAGACTTAGGGCCCAGGGCTTAGAGTACTTCCTCACCTTAGATCTCCCCACATATTCAGGGCTCATTAGAGAGTTTTACGGTACCGTCCATCGAGGAGATGGGGGTATCGAGGGCACGGTAGCCGGTGTCCCTCTGTTCATTACGGAGGATCTTATTGCCCACATCCTCCACCTTCCACTAGTAGGGGTGGCTCCCACACATCCCGAGGACAGGGTTGAGGCCCTTACGGCCGTTCTAGGGCATCCACCCCAGTCACCCATAGACGAGGTATCCGCTAGCTCACTTCCGATTGAGATGCGGATCCTCCTAAGTATATTGTTTAGGTCCATCTTCCCTAAGACCGGGAGATTTGACTTTGTATCTGAGAGAGACCTAGCTCTCATGTTCTACATGCTTCATGACACCCCAATCAACTTCTCCAAACTCATATATCGATACATGTGTGAGCCACTAGACAGACCTAGGCTCACTTTGCCTTACGGTATGGTCTTCACCTTGTTATTTAGGGAGTACGAGATTCCTATCCCTGAGGGGGAACCCTTTCGCGCATTGCGATGGACTGATCGCACGCGTGCAGGGACCCTACACAGGATGGGGTTTCGGAAGAGAGAGGGGACATGGGTTAGGAAGTCTTCCATCACCACACAGACCACCAGACCTTCCTCCAGTCCTGAGCCAGACTCTGACCTTCCCGACTTACCAGACTTTCCATCTACTTCTGCTCCTACCACCTCCGCCGGACCCTCCTCCTCGGCTCCACCATCCATGGAGGTCCGCATCGCTCCTGAGCAGCTCCGGGAGCTGCGGCAGGAGATAGTCCGAGATCTGAGGGATGAGTTGCTTCGGGAGCTCCGAGGTTCGGTGCCTGCTCCCTCTCCCGCTCCATCTTCAGCGTTGGTCCCTTCCCTGACGGCCGTGACTGACATGACGGCTCATGTGCGGGAAGAGATCTACAACATGAGGACTTTGCTCCAGGCCCAGTTTCATAGCATGAGTGAGGTCACGAGCACCACTCGACAGATGAGGGAGGACATCGGTCGTGACATGCACACCACTACCGAGGGGGCCGAGCGCTTGTCGAATGTGCTCATCGACAAGCTGGACGCACTTCAGACGTCGGTGACTGAGCTCTCTACTACACATAGCAGAGCCACTTCGTCCATTATCACTCAGCTCGGGCATGTTACAGATGCAGTCACCCTCCTCATGGAGCAGAGCAGATTGAGAGGAGGAGCTACATCCTCGAGAGGAGGAGCCACGTCCTCAAGAGGAGGAGATACATCCTTGAGAGGAGGAGCCACGTCCTCGAGAGGAGGAGATACATCTTCGAGAGGAGGAGCTACATCCTCGAGGAGACCATAGCTACTTTTTGTGTTTTGTTTTGACTGTATTGTTTTGCCTTATTTTTTGTACTCTCAAATGTATTTACATGCAAATCAATACAATGAGTAGCCATATTTTCTTCAATTCTGTGCCATTTGATGATTGATTGGTTGTGCCATTGATTGTGTGTGCTTACCTTCTTTTTGATACGATGACAAAAAGGGGGAGAAATATGCATAAAATATGTAAAAGGAATCAATGAAAATCAAAAAAAACTGTTAAAACACACAAAATTTGTTCTAAGTGGATTTGGTACCTCGAGGCTCATTATCTCTCTTTTGGGGCTCCTAATGGAGTAATCTCCAGAATCTATTCAAGGGATATTCGGAGATTAGCTGAATCCTACTCAAGAACAAATTGACAGATTTTCCCTCTAAAAACAAAAAATTCAGTTCAAAAACTTCAAAGCATTAAAAGAAAATTCAGAGAATCAAAACATAGTAGAATGCATATGTTGAGGGAGAGAATCTGAATATTAATCAAGCTAAATCATTAAAGATATATAAGCCAAACAATTGATTGTATAATATGAAGGCTTATATAATTCCAAATGAAAGGGGGAGCTTTAACTCCGAAATTTATTGTTTCACTCCTTTCAAGCTTGGATAAATTGAATTACCAGACATTTGAATTCAATTATGGATTTTATTTCATTGTTTATTGAGCAATTCACTTTACATATACTCAATGTTTTGTCATCATCAAAAAGGGGGAGATTGTGGAGTGATTGATTAAAACCCTATTTGATTTTGATGAGCTCAAAGCATTTGAGTATATCTCTTGTTTACTAATGAATTCAATTAAGTGTTTCAGTGAAAATCTTGTCTAAGTGTCTCTAGACTTAGTTCATAATATTTTGGATAAGTTAAGAAGTCAGCCTGAACCAAAGTCTGAGACTCGAGTCGACTCCAGAGTATCACGAGTCGACTCCAAGCGTATCAAGTTCACTGGCACGGGCTCGAGTCGACTCCGGATAAGTACGAGTCGACTCCGACTTAGAACAGACAGACGAACAGAAAGCATCAACTCAAAACCTGTCAGCGAGTCGACTTCTGAAGTGCGCGAGTCGACTCCGATGTTCACCGAGTCGACTCCAGGGTAGCAAGAGTCGACTCCAAGGAGTCACAGGCAGAAAAGTCAGAGAGCAGTTTTCGGGTCTGAGATTCGAGTCGACTCCAGTGGAACGCGAGTCGACTCCGATGGTTGGCAAGTCGACTCCAAAGAAAGTGAGAGTCGACTCTCAGAGGAACACAAGGAAGAAGTCAGAGAACGTTTTTTGGACTCTGAGATTCGAGTCGACTCCCGCATTGCACGAGTCGACTCCGAGACACCGCGACCCCAAAGAAGACAGAAGACCAATTTACTGTCTCTGAGATTCGAGTCGACTCCCAGACAGCTCGAGTCGACTCCAAGGCAGCGCTTCACTAAAAACACAGAAGACTAAGTTTCGGAAACTGAGAGCCGAGTCGACTCCGGAACAGTTCGAGTCGACTCCAAGACTGGACGAACCAAAAGACAGAAGATCGGGAGTTCGGGCTCTGAGCGCCGAGTCGACTCCCAGGACAGTCGAGTCGACTCGAGTTGGCCAAGTTGAAAATTGGCTCCGTGGACTTCATGGGATGAGCCGACTCCGAAAATGCCAAGTCAGCTCCAGAAGTTGGCGAGTCGACTCCGGGACAAGTCGAGTCGACTCCCAGTCGAAGAGGCTACTTTAATTCAAATCCGGAACAGTTGCCGAGTCGACTCCAGAAAAGCTTGAGTCGACTCCTGCTACAGCCGAGTCGACTCCTGATCGCGCGAGTCGACTCCAACCCACCAACGGACATATTGTCAGGGTGTGCAGAGTGTGCAGAACGGGCAGAAAAAGGTCTCTAACGGCTAGTTTCCATAGGGGATGGCTTAAATAGCCACAGAAGACTGTAGCAAGGCAGAGAACAACCATTCCACTCCAAGTAATCAAGCTTTCAATCTCTGCAACTTGTTCTTCAACGAAAAAGAGGGAAGAGCAGCATTAACTGCATCCACCTACTTCTTCCCAACATTGAAAGAGCCTCCTCCTGCATTCAAGTCGCCTACACATTCAAGAGGAGACCCGAAGTTCAAGAAGCCCTTCCTCTTCTCCAACTTAAAAGCGTTTGAGGGCTCTTAACTTCGTTATTGTTCATATTGCCATTTATCTGCTTTTGAGAAGCTGTATTTTTCTGTTTGTTCTTTTCATCTACACATTGTCTTTGCTTGGTTCAATCGGGGGATTGAATCAAGGGTATAGAGATTGGTTGGTGAGCCGAGTGTAAAACCAACGTGTAAGGGTTCGATTGTGATCCCGAAAAAACAATCGGGGTTGGTTCTAGTCGGTGAGCCTGGGAAAACCGACCGAGTTCGTTGTGAGCTCGTAAAACAACAAGTTTGGTTGTGAGCTTGGAAAACAACCGGCTGTAATCGAAGGGGTTATAGTGAATTCCCAAGTGAGACTTGGGGAGTGGACGTAGGAGCAAGGGTTAGCTCCGAACCACTATAAAACTTGGTGTTTGTGATTGATTGTCTCTCTTTCTCTTACTCTCATATCACTCACAGCACATAGCAATTAATCGAACAACTTGCAATAGCTTTAATTAGTCATCCACATCGTTTTAAATTGTAAGATTATTTTAAAACCCAATTCACCCCCCCTCTTGGGTTGTCTATTTGGGCAACATAGAGCATGCACAAGTACGAGAAACATAATAATTTTTATAAAGGTTTGGAGCCAAACCTAGCTCCTACATTCTCTCCCTAAGTCTAATTCAATCCACTATTCACTAATCCAACGAATATGCAAACGTCGGTTCGTCACCAACTAAACACCCCTAACTTAACCCAAGTTAGTCACTCCATTTTCTAGGCATGGATAAGCCTTTATACTCTATTTCAAGGTACGGATTAACCTATCCTCAAGTTTTAATCTCCTTCAAGACTTGACAATTCCAAAGACAATAATATTTGAACAGAAAAACTTTTATAAATAATTGTTCCTTGCATGAGTAGATAGAACCCTTTTTGGATGCTTGAATATTGGAAGTAAGCTCCTGATTACCCACTTTTACATAGAATCTCAAGTTATTGCTCTAGAAGTGGTGGTTGCTCTTATATTGAATGCTATGAATGTGAAACCTCTTGCTCTTGTTTTCTCCCTATCTTCAATTGATTTTTGGAGGCTTTTATATCTTCTAGAGTGGCTAAAGAAGCTCTTTCACCCATTGGAGAGGTGAAACTAGACGTTGGAGGGCATTTTGGACTATGCTCATTGGAAAACTAGCTGTTGGAGCTTTCTCACGCAGAGGGGTCGACTTTTGGTCACCTAAGGTCAGCTTCAACTTGGTTTGGGTCGACTTTTGAAATGGCTAAAAATCACAATCTTCTATCTTCACCCTGTGGCCATCCAGAGATCGACTTCTGACTTCTTGGGGTCGGCTCCTGATTGATATGGGTCGACTTCGACCTGTAGGTGTCAACTC